>NC_069504.1:423317937-423617937 GCF_027579735.1 Bombina bombina
ATAATGCTGCAGCATGCACACCTTAGGAACTGGGGGAGCTGTATGAACAATGAACTGTGAAAGCCCCGACTTACATATCGGTTGACCGACTCAGTAAGTTATTGGATCTGGAATCTGCTAATTTTATGGGCAGTGGAAGCAATTAGGATTTGTAAAATAAATATCTTTAAAACAGTAAATAAGATTTAATACATGTATATTGATGAAAATGTATGACAATAATGGACCTTAGAAAAACTCTGTAGTTGAAAATGACTATAATGGCCCTTTAAGTAGAGAATGTAAGTGCTCTAGTTTAAACTGTAGTATTCTCAGTTTTTTTTGTCTGAATCTGAGGAAAAATCTTTTAAGGGTAATTTTCTATCAGAAGAAGAGGATTATCTATCTGAATCAGAAATCTGAGTCTGCCTAGAAGCAGAAGCACCAGTAGGCAAGTCACACCTAGTTGACATACCTAAAGATCTGGACATAGCTAACTTTAAATGATTTAAAAAAAAAATATCTATAACGCCACCCTGAGTAAAAGACAGGCGGTGGGCAAGTCTGAGATGCAGTACTAGAATGAACTGAATGAGAATGTAGAACAGAACTTAAGCAAGTGCTGCAAGGTTGTGCTGGCAGGCAGACAGTAACTGATTTACAAAACTAAACATTTATTGGGATAACTAAAGTTATAGAAAAGTCCCCAGGAGGTTCAAATCCGGCAGTTACAGTACCAGTATGCTCCATCAACACTGAGATAGCAAAATGAACACAAAGAGAGAAATACATTTGCAATATACAATTAGTGATAGGGAAAAAATAGAACAATCTTCTAATTCAACTGGAAGGTTTCCCAAATTGTAGGGTGCCAGAGGTGGCATATAATCCCCTATCTCAGCCCCCCATTCCCTTATCTAAACTGTAAAAGCCACTTAACAAAGGCAAAATCAGGTTCCACAAATGTTTTGTGGGTGCAATAAACAGAAGATATCCTCCTATATTATTATCCACCTTGCAGCCTGATATAGGATGTCAGTTATCCCTTCCGGTACCAGGGCTGATATAGAGGAGAGCTCCTCCTGTGTGGCCGATATACAGGAGAGCTCCTCCTGTGCGCTATGACCGTGGTGAAAAAGGAAGGAAGAGGTCCACGCACCAAAATTTACACCGGGAAAGCACATTCGGTAACAAAAATATTCTATATTTCTCATTTTTAAATGTACCCTCAATGAAAATGTAAGTCAACTAGTATAGCAGAACACTTGATATTTCCCCATGTGTATGCTTCACTTAGAGTCATATGGAGTCATTTTAAAAATAAAAAATACAATTTGTGCTTACCTGATAAATGTATTTATTTCTTGACACGGTGAGTCCATGGATCATCTAATTACTATTGGGAATATCACTCCTGCCCAGCAGGAGGCGGCAAAGAGCACCACAGCAAAGCTGTTAAATATCACCTCCCTTCCCTCCAAACCCAGTCATTCGACCGAAGCAAAAAGGAGAAAAAGAAAGCAACAAGGTGCAGAGGTGTCTAAAGTTTATAACATACCAACAAAACCTGTCATTAAGAAAACAGGGCGGGCTGTGGACTCACCGTGTCAAAAAAGAAATACATTTATCAGGTAAGCATACATTTAGTTTTCTTTCGAATGACACGGTGAGTCCACGGATCATCTAATTACTATTGGGAATCAATACCCAAGCTAGAGGACACAGATGATAAGGGAGGGACAAGACAGGGAACCTAAACGGAAGGCACCACTGTTTGAAGAACCTTTCTCCCAAAAGCTGAGGCAAAAGTATCAAATTTATAGAATTTAGAAAAAGTGTGAAGAGAGGATCAAGTTGCAGCCTTGCAAATCTGTTCCACAGAAGCTTCATTTTTGAATGACCAGCAAGAGAAAACAGCCATCGTAGAATGAGCCGTAACTCTCTCAGGAGGCTGCTGTCCAGCAGTTTCATAGGCCAAGCGAATGATACTCTTCAGCCACAAATAAAGAGAAGTAGCCGTAGCTTTCTGCCTCTTACGTTTTCCAGAGAAAACCACAAACAAAGCAGAAGACTGTCGAAAATCCTTAGTCGCCCCTAAGCAGATGTTCCTTCTGAGAAGAAGGATTGTATGTATGTATGTATGTATGTATTGGGTACTTTTAAAGCGTGGCTAATCACCCGTAAGGGTCTCAAGGCGCTGCTCATTTTATCGACCTTGGAAGGATGAAAGACTGAATGGACCTCGCTGGCGATCGAACCTGCAACCCTTGGGTTGCAACAGAGCTCAGCCACAGTGCATAGCAAGCTGAGCTCTGAAGGATTAGGACACAAAGAAGGAACATCAATCACCTGATTAATGTTCCGATCTGAAACCACTTTAGGGAGAAACCCTAACTTAGTATGCCAAACAACCTTATCCAAATGAAAAATAAGTTAAAGAGACTCATACTGCAATGCCGAGAGTTCTGAAACTCTACGAGCAGATGAAATAGCCACCAGAAACAAAACCTTCCTAGATAACAGTTTAATATCTAAGGAATGCATAGGCTCAAACGGAGCCTGTTGAAGAACCTTAAGAACAAGGTTAAGACTGCAGGGAGGAGTAACTGGTTTAAACACAGGCCTGATTCTGACCAAGGCCTGACAGAACGATTGCACGTCTGGTACATCCGCCAGACATTTGTGTAATAAAATAGACAAGTCAGATATTTGACCCTTTAAGGAGCTTGCTGATAAACCCTTCTCCAAACCCTCTTGGAGAAAAGACAAAATTCTAGGAATCCGAACTCTACTCCAAGAGTAGCCTTTAGATTCACACCAATGCAGATATTTACGCCATATCTTATGGTAAATATTTCTAGTCACAGACTTACGAGCCTGAATCATGGTCTCAATGACCGACTCAGAAAAACCCCGCTTAGATAAAATTAAGCGTTCAATCTACAAGCAGTCAACTTCAGAGAAACCAGATTTGGATGGAGGAAGGGCCCTTGAAATAGAAGGTCCTTCCTCAATAGAAGTCTCCAAGGTGGAAGAGATGACATCTCTACTAGGTCTGCATACCAGATCCTGCAAGGCCACACTGGTGTGATGAGGATCACCGACGCCCTCTCCTGTTTGATTTGAGCAATGACCCGAGGCAGGAGAGCGAACAGGGGAAATAGGTATGCGAGACAGAAGTTCCAAGGGTCCGCCAGAGCATCTATCAGTACCGCCTGAGGATCCCTGGACCTCGACCCGTACCTCGGAAGCTTGGCATTCTGCTGAGATGCCATGGAAAACACTTCTGGATGGAGTTCCCACTCCCCAGGGTGAAAGGTCTGTCTGCTCAGAAAATCCGCTTCCCAGTTGTCCACTTCTGGAATCTGGATCGCCGATAAAAAGCAGTTGTGGGTCTCCGCCCACTGAATTATCTTGGCTACCTCTGTCATGTCCAAGATAATGATGACCGTGATGGTTGATGTAAGCCACTAAAGTTATGTTGTCTGACTGGAACCTGATAAACCGGGCCGAGGCTAACTGAGGCTAGGCCAGAAGAGCATTGAAGATTGCTCTCAGCTCCAGAATGTTTATGTGCAGAACCGACTTCGTCCGAGACCATGTTCCCTGAGCCTTTAGAGAGCCCCAGACTGCTCCCCATCCTAGTAGGCTGGTGTCCGTTGTCTCAATCACCCAGGTGGGTCTGCGGAAGCAGGTTCCCTGGGAGAGATGCTCCTGAGACAACCATCAAAGAAGAGAATCCCTTGTCTCCTGATCCAGATGTAATTGTAGAGACAGATCCGCATAATCTCCGTTTCATTGCCTAAGCATGCATAACTGCAGAGGTCTGAGGTGGAAACAGGCAAATGGAATGATTTCTATGGCAGCTACCATCAGACCGATCACTTCCATACATTGAGCCACTGATGGCCAAAAAGAGGACTGAAGCGCCAGACAAAAATCGAAAATCTTTAATTTCCTGACTTCTGTCAGAAATATTTTCAATGATAGGGAATCTATTATGGTTCCCAAGAACACTACCCATGTAGTTGGAACTAAGGAACTCTTTTCCAAATCCACCTTCCATCCGTGAGATCTTAGGAAGGATAACAGCATTTCCGAGTGGGATTTTGCTTGTTGAAAGGATGCCTGAACCAGAATGTTGTCCAGATAAGGCGCCACTGCAATACCTCGCAACCAGAGCACTGCCAACAGGGATCCCAGAACCATTGAAAAAATTCTGGGATCTGTGGCAAGGCCGAATGGAAGAGCCACAAACTGGAAATGTTTGTCTAGAAATGTGAACCTCAGAAACGTGTGATGGTCCCCGTGGATGGGAACATGCAGGTACGCATCCTTTAACAAATCTACTGTTGTCATAAATTGACCCTCTTGAACCAAGGGAAGAATGGAACTAATAGTTGCCATCTTGAAGGACGGTACTCTGAGGAATTTGTTTAGACTTTTGAGATCTAAAACTGGTCTGAAGGTTCCCTCTTTCTTGGGAACCACAAAAAGATTGGAGTAAAATCTTAGACCCTGTTCCTGCATTGGGACAGGATCTATCACTCCCAGGTCGGAAATGTCCTGAACACAGTGTAAGAACTCCTCTCTTTTTATCTGGTCTACAGATAATCTTGAAAGCAGAAATATGCCCCTGGGAAGAAAGGTCTTGAACTCTAGTTTGTATCCCTGGGACACGATGTCCACCGCCCAGGGATCTTGAACATCCCGAACCCAAGCCTGAGCGAAGAAAGAAAGTCTGCCCCCACAAGATCTGTTCCCAGGATCAGGGGCAGGCCCTTCAAGCTGCTTTTGAGTCAATAGCAGGCTTCTTGGACTGCTTTCCTTTGTTCCAAGACTGGCTGGGCCTCCAAGAAGGCTTGGACTGTTCCTGTTTGGAAGAAGGAGAGGAAGGCTTACCTTTGAAGTTTCGAAAGGAACAAAAATTACTCCGACGTCTCTTCTGCTTATTCCTCTTATCCTGAGGGAGAAAATGATCCTTTCCTATCATAATGTCAGAAATAATCTCCGCCAATCCCTGCACAAACAAAGTCTTTCCCTTGTAAGGAATCGCCAAAAGCTTAAACTTAGACGACACATCCGCAGACCAGGATATTAACCATAAAGCTCTGTGGGCCACTACGGCAAACCCGGAAAATTTTGCTCCCAGTTGTAGGGAAGCATTTGTAATAAAGGAATTGGCCAATTAAAGGGCCTTGATCCTATACTGGATCTGTTCAAGGGGAGTGTCTGTCCGAACAGAATCGGACAACGCATCGAACCAGTATACCACCACACTTGTGACGGTAGCAATACACACCGCAGGTTTCCATTGTAAACCCTGGTGTACATACATGTTTTTGAGTAACCCCTCCAACTTCTTGTCCATAGGATCTTTAAAGGAACAACTATCTTCTATGGGAATAGTGGTTCTCTTAGCTAGCGTGGAAATGGCCCCTTCCACCTTGGGGACTGTCTGCCAAGATTCCTTGATAGAGTCTGCTATAGGAAACATCTTCTTAAATATAGGGGATGGGGAAAAAGGGATACCCGGTCTCTTCTATTCCCTAGCAATAATCTCTGTAGCTCGATCTGGTACAGGAAAAACCTCCACCATGGACGGTACATCAAAATACTTGTTTAGCTTACTAGACTTCTTAGGGTTGTCTACGACAGTAGTGTCTGAGTCGTCCAACGTAGCCAAAACCTCCTTAAGTAACAAATGGAGGTGTTCCAGCTTAAACCTGAATGATAAAAAATTAGTATCAGCAGAAGGAATTACACTGTCTGAGTCTGAGATTTCACCCTCAGATGCTACAGAAGTATCTTCCTCCTCAGATTTCTGGGAGGGGACATTCAAAATAGCCACGACTGTGTCAGAAACCTTATTCACTGATTCTTTACATTTCCTCTTCCAATTTCCCTGCAGCATGGGAAAAGCAGACAACACATCAGATACCGCAGAGGACATGAGGGAAGCGATGTCTTGCAACGTAACTCCAGGTGAAGTAAGAAAGGACGCACAGGGCACTGGATGTGTGGACGATAAACTTTGGGACACTTGAGGATAAAGCTGCGGCATATCTTGAACATTGTCAGAAGACTCCTGAACTTCATCTGCCTTAGACAATGTTGGCTCAGAAAAAAGTCTATCCCAGTAATGCAAAGTTCTCTCAATACATGAGGAACAAAAAGGGATTGGTGGTTCTACGTTAGCATCAAAACATAAAAAATATGTAACACTCTGCAGGGCCTCTTGGTTGATCTTTATTCACAAATAAACAGAATAGATAAATAAACTGATATTTTATTTAGAAAATACCACACAAAAAAACATGTTACTGTTCCTTTAAATTTTAGAACTGCTTTATTTTTCTGCAAGAAAGTAATAAAGTATCACAAAAAACACTCCGCAACCTCTACACCCCAGCCTAGCTTTGCTGAGGTGCTTACCTGTCTGACTTACAACGGAGTGAATATTCTGCTGGATAATCCGGACTCAACTTTCATTTTGCTGTAAATTGTAGTGCGGTAACCGCAACACTGCTAATAAACTGTGACAAAGCTATCTCCACTCCGGAACACAGGAAGTGTAGGAGGAAAAGGTGCGCAACAGGAATTGCCGCCTCAGCTAACCATGCCCATCATGGGCATTACAAAATTAACCTCCTGGTCAGCTAAATGTATTCTAAAGCCGCCGGGAGTATAATAAAAAGTAAAACACCACCTCAGAGACTAGTCTCCTCATCCCCAGTGCCTGCCAATACTGCCCAAAATAAAATGATCCCCTAAGCCATAGGAGGATGACTTTTGTCCCATACTGACTTTAAAGTGCCATCTTTTGCTGTATATGCTCCCAGAAACATAAAGTTAACACTTACCTTTAGAAATCTGCCAGGCAGCAAGGCAACTCACTAGGTTTGAGAGGCATGTTTATTCACATGGACCTGTGGAAGAAAAACAAAGACTGAGTAATCTTACCCAGGCTTTCATATTTAGGGCAGCATTAAATATATGGGAGGCGCAGTGAGGATTGTACCCCACAAGTTCCCATTGCTTAAAAGCCACCACTGCTCTACTGAAGAGACTGATATGGACTACGGCTACACCCCAGGAGAAAAGCAGGACAATCTTGCACTGCTAAAAAATAATAAAATCTTGCTTGAAGAATCTTCTTTCCAACACCTAAACTTTACCACTTCCTTGCTCTAACGTAGGCAAAGAGAATGACTGGGGTTGGAGGGAAAGGAGGTGATATTTAACAGCTTTGCTGTGGTGCTCTTTGCCGCCTCCTGCTGGGTAGGAGTGATATTCCCAATAGTAATTAGATGATCCGTGGACTCACCGTGTCATTAGAAAGAAAAGCCCATGTACATGATAAAATGTACAAAAACTATACTAATTGGGATTAATTACAGGGGTTCGCAAACTACTTTCATTATAAGTTATGGTGAGTAAAAAGACAATGAACAAAAAAAATCAACAGTAATAGCAATTTATATGTAATTAGGTTTATAGTGCAGCATTTTACTTCTAAAATTAGTTTTAAATAAGGACTTCTTAGCTAAGTGTAAGGTTGTACAAGGCAGCTTCGAAGCATAGCAAAAAAAACAAAAAAAACATGACCACATGTTTATCTACAAAAAAGATGGGAATTTTGCAGAAAACTGCATAGCAAATTATGATGGCTCCTCTACCTACAGATTTGATCATATACTAGCATTAAATACTTACACAGATGTTCAACTTGAGTATTCAATACTAGTGTCACCCATTGTATATAGCACCTATGAATATAAGGCCACAAAAGTACCTCCCTGCACAAGACCTCAACAAGAAAAAAAACATAATTTATGCTTACCTGATAAATTTATTTCTCTTGTAGTGTATCCAGTCCACGGATCATCCATTACTTGTGGGATATTCTCCTTCCCAACAGGAAGTTGCAAGAGGATCACCCACAGCAGAGCTGCTATATAGCTCCTCCCCTCACTGCCATATCCAGTCATTCGACCGAAACAAGCCGAGAAAGGAGAAACCATAGGGTGCAGTGGTGACTGTAGTTTAATTAAAATTTAGACAAGCCTGAAAAGGACAGGCGGGCCGTGGACTGGATACACTACAAGAGAAATAAATTTATCAGGTAAGCATAAATTATGTTTTCTCTTGTTAAGTGTATCCAGTCCACGGATCATCCATTACTTGTGGGATACCAATACCAAAGCTAAAGTACACGGATGATGGGAGGGACAAGGCAGGAACTTAAACGGAAGGAACCACTGCCTGTAGAACCTTTCTCCCAAAAACAGCCTCCGAAGAAGCAAAAGTATCAAATTTGTAAAATTTGGAAAAAGTATGAAGGGAAGACCAAGTTGCAGCCTTGCAAATCTGTTCAACAGAGGCCTCATTTTTAAAGGCCCAGGTGGAAGCCACAGCTCTAGTAGAATGAGCTGTAATCCTTTCAGGAGGCTGCTGTCCAGCAGTCTCATAGGCTAAACAGATTATACTCTGAAGCCAAAAAGAAAGAGAGGTTGCCGAGGCCTTCTGACCTCTCCTCTGTCCAGAGTAAACAACAAACAGGTTAGATGTTTGGCGAAAATCTTTAGTAGCCTGTAAGTAAAACTTCAAGGCACGGACTACGTCTAGATTATGCAAAAGACATTCCTTCTTTGAAGAAGGATTAGGACATAATGATGGAACAACAATCTCTTGATTGATATTCTTGCTAGAAACCACCTTAGGTAAAAAGCCAGGTTTGGTACACAGAACAACTTTATCTGAATGAAAGATCAGATAAGGAGAATCACAATGTAAGGCAGATAACTCTGAGACTCTTCGAGCCGAGGAAATAGCCATCAGAAAAAGAACTTTCCATGAAAGAAGTTTGATATCAATAGAATGAAGGGGTTCAAACGGAACCCCTTGAAGAACTTTAAGAACCAAGTTTAAGCTCCATGGAGGAGCAACAGGTTTAAACACAGGCTTTTGTCCAAACCCTCTTGGAGGAAGGACAATATCCTAGGAATCCTAACCCTACTCCATGAGTAATTCTTGGATTCACACCAATGAAGATATTTACGCCATATCTTGTGGTAAATTTTCCTGGTGACAGGCTTTCGTGCCTGTATTAAGGTATCAATTACTGACTCGGAGAAGCCACGCTTTGATAGGATCAAGCGTTCAATCTCCATGCAGTCAGTCTCAGAGAAAGTAGATTCGGATGATTGAAAGGACCTTGTATTAGAAGGTCTTGTCTCAGAGGCAGAGTCCATGGTGGAAAGGATGACATGTCCACTAGGTCTGCATACCAGGTCCTGCGTGGCCACGCAGGCGCTATCAATATCACTGATGCTCTTTCCTGTTTGATTTTGGCAATCAGACGAGGGAGCAGAGGAAACGGTGGAAACACATAAGCCAGGTTGAAGAACCAAGGCGCTGCTAGAGCATCTATCGGTGCCGCTTCTGGGTCCCTGGACCTGGATCCGTAACAAGGAAGCTTGGCGTTCTGGCGAGACGCCATGAGATCCAATTCTGGTTTGCCCCAACAGAGAACCAACAGAGCAAACACCTCCGGATGGAGTTCCCATTCCCCCGGATGAAAAGTCTGACGACTTAGAAAATCTGCCTCCCAGTTCTCTACACCTGGGATATGGATCGCTGACAGGTGGCAAGAGTGAGTCTCTGCCCAGCGAATTATCTTGGAGACTTCTGACATCGCTAGGGAACTTCTGGTTCCCCCTTGATGGTTGATGTAAGCCACAGTCGTGATGTTGTCCGACTGAAATCTGATGAACTTCAGTGTTGCTAGCTGAGGCCAAGCCAGAAGAGCATTGAATATTGCTCTTAACTCCAGAATATGAGTCCATGAACCCTGAGCCTTCAGGGAGTTCCAGACTGCACCCCAACCTAGAAGGCTGGCATCTGTTGTTACAATTGTCCAATCTGGTCTGCGAAAGGTCATACCCTTGGACAGATGGGCCCGAGATAACCACCAGAGAAGAGAATCTCTGATTTCCTGATCCAGATTTAGTAGAGGGGACAAATCTGTGTAATCCCCATTCCACTGACTGAGCATGCATAATTGCAGCAGTCTGAGATGAAGGCGCGCAAATGGCACTATGTCCATCGCCGCTACCATTAAGCCGATTACTTCCATGCACTGAGCCACCATGGGGCGCGAAATGGAGTGAAGAACACGGCAAGCATTTAGAAGTTTTGATAACCTGGACTCCGTCAGGTAAATTTTCATTTCTACAGAATCTATTAGAGTCCCTAGGAAGGAAACCCTTGTGAGAGGAGATAGAGAACTATTTTCTTCGTTCACTTTCCACCCATGCGACCTCAGGAATGCCAGAACTATCTCTGTATGAGATTTGGCAATTTGAAAGCTTGATGCCTGTATCAGGATATCGTCCAGGTAAGGAGCCACCGCTATGCCTCGCGGTCTTAGGACCGCCAGAAGTGAGCCCAGAACCTTTGTAAAAATTCTTGGGGCTGTAGCCAACCCGAATGGAAGAGCTACAAATTGGTAATGCCTGTCTAGAAAGGCAAACCTCAGGAACTGATGATGATTCTTGTGAATCGGAATGTGAAGGTAGGCATCCTTTAAGTCCACTGTGTTCATGTACTGACCCTCTTGGATCATGGGTAAAATGGTTCGAATAGTTTCCATCTTGAATGACGGAACTCTGAGGAATTTGTTTAGGATCTTTAAATCCAAAATTGGTCTGAAGGTTCCCTCTTTTTTGGGAACCACAAACAGATTTGAATAAAACCCCTGTCCTTGTTCCGTCCGCGGAACTGGATGGATCACTCCCATTACAAGGAGATCTTGTACGCACCTCAGGAATGCCTCTTTCTTTATCTGGTTTGCAGATAATCTTGAAAGGTGAAATCTCCCTTGTGGAGGAGAAGCTTTGAAGTCCAGAAGATATCCCTGAGATATGATCTCCAACGCCCAGGGATCCTGAACATCTCTTGCCCACGCCTGGGCGAAGAGAGAGAGTCTGCCCCCTACTAGATCCGTTGTCGGATAGGGGGCCGCTCCTTCATGCTGTCTTAGAGGCAGCAGCAGGCTTTCTGGCCTGCTTGCCCTTGTTCCAGGACTGATTAGGTTTCCAGGCCTGCTTGGATTGAGCAAAAGTTCCCTCTTGTTTTGAAGCAGAGGAAGTTGATGCTGCACCTGCCTTGAAATTTTGAAAGGCATGAAAATTAGACTGTTTGGCCTTTGATTTGGCCCTGTCCTGAGGAAGGGTATGACCCTTACCTCCAGTAATGTCAGCAATAATTTCTTTCAAACCAGGCCCGAATAAGGTCTGCCCCTTGAAAGGAATGTTGAGTAATTTAGACTTTGAAGCCACATCAGCTGACCAGGATTTGAGCCATATCGCCCTACGCGCCTGGATGGCGAATCCGGAATTCTTAGCCGTTAGTTTAGTCAAATGAACAATGGCATCAGAAACAAATGAGTTAGCTAGCTTAAGAGTTCTAAGCTTGTCAACAATTTCAGTCAATGGAGCTGTATGGATGGCCTCTTCCCGGGCCTCAAACCAGAATGCCACCGCCGCAGCAGTGACAGGCGCAATGCATGCAAGGGGCTGTAAAATAAAACCTTGTTGAATAAACATTTTCTTAAGGTAACCTTCTAATTTTTTATCCATTGGATCTAAAAAAGCACAACTGTCCTCAACCGGGATAGTGGTACGCTTTGCTAAAGTAGAAACTGCTCCCTCCACCTTAGGGACAGTCTGCCATAAGTCCCGTGTACTGGCATCTATTGGAAACATTTTTCTAAATATAGGAGGTGGGGAAAAGGGCACACCGGGCCTATCCCACTCCTTACTAATAATTTCGGTAAGCCTTTTAGGTATTGGAAAAACATCAGTACTCACTGGCACTGCATAGTATTTATCCAGCCTACACAATTTCTCTGGCACTGCAATTGTGTCACAGTCATTCAGAGCAGCTAATACCTCCCCAAGCAATACACGGAGGTTCTCAAGCTTAAATTTAAAATTAGAAATCTCTGAATCAGGTCTCCCCGATTCAGAGACGTCACCCACAGACTGAAGCTATCCGTCCTCAGGTTCTGCATATTGTGACGCAGTATCAGACATGGCTCTTACAGCATCTACGCGCTCTGTATCTCGTCTAACCCCAGAGCTATCGCGCTTGCCTCTCAATTCAGGCAATCTGGATAATACCTCTGACAGGGTATTATTCATGATTGCAGCCATGTCCTGCAAAGTAATCGCTATGGGCGTCCCTGATGTACTTGGCGCCATATTAGCGTGCGTCCCTTGAGCGGGAGGCGAAGGGTCCGACACGTGGGGAGAGTTAGTCGGCATAACTTCCCCCTCGACAGACCCCTCTGGTGACAATTCTTTTATAGATAAAGACTGATCTTTACTGTTTAAGGTGAAATCAATACATTTAGTACACATTCTCCTATGGGGCTCCACCATGGCTTTTAAACATAATGAACAAGTATCCTCTGTTTCAGACATGTTTGTACAGACTAGCAATGAGACTAGCAAGCTTGGAAAACACTTTAAAGCAAGTTAACAAGCAATATAAAAAAATGTTACTGTGCCTTTAAGAGAAACAAATTTTGACAAAATTTGAAATAACAGTGAAAAAAGGCAGTTACACTAACAAAATTTTTACAGTGTATGTAACAAGTCAGCAGAGCATTGCACCCACTTGCAAATGGATGATTAACCCCTTAATGTGAGATATGAAAGAAGATTCTTACTTTATATACAATGGATAACAACTGTAGATCAGGATAGTATAAATGTTGAAAAGTTTCACTTAAGTCTCTGTGTTAATACTGTAAATATGCACAGATTGACTTTAGTGAGTTTGATTTTTTCTTCAAAATAAAGTCTTTCACTATAAGCTTTGCACAAAATAATAATGTCAGCAAATTAACAGTGTGAATGTCAGCTTTCAATTCAATGAAGTGGGTAAGTAATAAATGTTCAGGCTGACTGTATTCAAGTAGTGACAGGCTGCTCTGAAACTGCAGCTAACATGGCTGCCTTCTTAGCCCCGGTGGTTTGAGTGACAGTGTGACTTGATGAAAGCCAACCCAGAGGGGGCGTGGCCAAAGTCCGTTACCGTAGAAGCACAGATTAATCGCTGCAAGTAGAGAGGAGAAAGCAGTTTGATCTTTACTTATAAGGAGTTAATTGTTTACCTCAGAGCTCTGGGTGTATCCTGATATTGTTGCTTGCACGGAGCCTGGTGGGAGTGGCTAAGTTCCGTTAGCAACCGGAATGCTTCCTTTTCTTCAGCGTCTGGAATAGCTTCTACAGAGTTGTGTTATTAATCCGGTGAAGGGAGCAGAATGTTGCTGTGAGTATTAGTATGAGAGAGTTCACAGTGAGAGGTTAATCCTTGCAG
The DNA here is from genome assembly GCF_027579735.1 of Bombina bombina. Classification (NCBI taxonomy): domain Eukaryota; kingdom Metazoa; phylum Chordata; class Amphibia; order Anura; family Bombinatoridae; genus Bombina; species Bombina bombina. The sequence goes on from NC_069504.1 coordinate 423,331,306, forward strand.
CGTGTAATGCAGTAATGCAAACAGCAGCTTTTAAGTTGATAACAGCGTCTTCAGCTTGTCAAATAGAATGCGTATAAGCAGGAACAGGATAGTCTTTGAATTTCTCCCTAACAGTGTAGGTAGTTTTTGTCCTGGGATAAGATTATCACAGGTCTTAGGCGTAGTATCTAGCTTGAAACTTCAATAACTAAGCACCTGTTTAAGGTGCACAGAAGCCTTAAATAGGGGAGTGGTGAAGCTGAGCAGGTTTGTTTAGGTGAGAGAGAAATCCTGGAGTGGAATCCTGACACTTAATAACAAAAACAGAATAATAAATGATAAAAACGTTTTTTAAACACAGTCACAACAACTGCCACAGTCTACTGTGATTGTTACCCTCCTCAAACACGACTGACTTTGAAGCCTTTTGAGTCCTTCAGAGATGTCCTGTATCATGCAGAGGGAAGCTGAATGTCTCTGTCAGTATTTTTAGCTGGGATTGTCATGTTCCTTGTTCAGAGGAGAATTGCCTGGTATTTCGGGGCTGGACTGACCTTACTTGGCGGGATCAGACTGATATACTTCAGGAAAGTTTTCTTCTGTGAAAAGCACACTGGTCTAAAAGAGGCTGCCTCCAGGTGGTAAATCGCCATAGAACAAGCCACTGAGCTGTTGTTCGTTCCTGGTAGAGCGCTTCTCTCTTTGTATGCAAATTATTATGACCCTGGGGAAGTCTCCCTATGGGTGATGGGGGAAACCAGACGTGGACTCCTTGCCCAGTGTGCTTAGAGGAATGTGGCTGCACCTCACTGACGAGGCCCATAGGAGGCCGAAACGATCGTCTGGGATTGTCATGTTCCTTGTTCAGAGGAGAATTGCCTGGTATTTCGGGGCTGGACTGACCTTACTTGGCGGGATCAGACTGATATACTTCAGGAAAGTTTTCTTCTGTGAAAAGCACACTGGTCTAAAAGAGGCTGCCTCCAGGTGGTAAATCGCCATAGAACAAGCCACTGAGCTGTTGTTCGTTCCTGGTAGAGCGCTTCTCTCTTTGTATGCAAATTATTATGACCCTGGGGAAGTCTCCCTATGGGTGATGGGGGAAACCAGACGTGGACTCCTTGCCAAGTGTGCTTAGAGGAATGTGGCTGCACCTCACTGACGAGGCCCATAGGAGGCCGAAACGATCGTCTGGGATTGTCATGTTCCTTGTTCAGAGGAGAATTGCCTGGTATTTCGGGGCTGGACTGACCTTACTTGGCGGGATCAGACTGATATACTTCAGGAAAGTTTTCTTCTGTGAAAAGCACACTGGTCTAAAAGAGGCTGCCTCCAGGTGGTAAATCGCCATAGAACAAGCCACTGAGCTGTTGTTCGTTCCTGGTAGAGCGCTTCTCTCTTTGTATGCAAATTATTATGAACCTGGGGAAGTCTCCCTATGGGTGATGGGGGAAACCAGACGTGGACTCCTTGCCCAGTGTGCTTAGAGGAATGTGGCTGCACCTCACTGACGAGGCCCATAGGAGGCCGAAACGATCGTCTGGGGTTGTCATGTTCCTTGTTCAGAGGAGAATTGCCTGGTATTTCGGGGCTGGACTGACCTTACTTGGCGGGATCAGACTGATATACTTCAGGAAAGTTTTCTTCTGTGAAAAGCACACTGGTCTAAAAGAGGCTGCCTCCAGGTGGTAAATCGCCATAGAACAAGCCACTGAGCTGTTGTTCGTTCCTGGTAGAGCGCTTCTCTCTTTGTATGCAAATTATTATGACCCTGGGGAAGTCTCCCTATAGGTGATGGGGGAAACCAGACGTGGACTCCTTGCCCAGTGTGCTTAGAGGAATGTGGCTGCACCTCACTGACGAGGCCCATAGGAGGCCGAAACGATCGTCTGGGGTTGTCATGTTCCTTGTTCAGAGGAGAATTGCCTGGTATTTCGGGGCTGGACTGACCTTACTTGGCGGGATCAGACTGATATACTTCAGGAAAGTTTTCTTCTGTGAAAAGCACACTGGTCTAAAAGAGGCTGCCTCCAGGTGGTAAATCGCCATAGAACAAGCCACTGAGCTGTTGTTCGTTCCTGGTAGAGCGCTTCTCTCTTTGTATGCAAAGTATTTTTAGCTGCACAGAAAAGCACTAAAATAGGCCCTTCCCACTCATATTGCAACAGTGTAAAGCCTCAGGAAACTGTTTCTAGGCAAAAATCAAGCCAGCCATGTGGGAAAAAACTAGGCCCCAATAAGTTTTGTCACCAAACATATATAAAAACGATTAACATGCCAGCAAACGTTTTATATTACACTTTTATAAGAGTATGTATCTCTGTTAATAAGCCTGATACCAGTCGCTATCACTGCATTTAAGGCTTAACTTACATCAATCCGGTATCAGCAGCATTTTTCTAGCAAATTCCATCCCTAGAAATATGTTAACTGCACATACCTTATTGCAGGAAAACCTGCACGCCATTCCCTCTCTGAAGTTACCTCACTCCTCAGAATATGTGAAAAAAGCCATGGATCTTAGTTACTTCTGCTAAGATCATAGAAATCACAGGCAGATTCTTCTTCTAATGCTGCCTGAGATGAAACAGTACACTCCGGTACCATTTAAAAATAACAAACTTTTGATTGAAGTTAAAAAACTAACTATAATACACCACTCTCCTCTTACTATGTCCATCTTTGTTGAGAGTTGCAAGAGAATGACTGGATATGGCAGTGAGGGGAGGAGCTATATAGCAGCTCTGCTGTGGGTGATCCTCTTGCAACTTCCTGTTGGGAAGGAGAATATCCCAAAAGTAATGTATGATCCGTGGACTGGATACACTTAACAAGAGAAACATAAATTTGCTATGAAACAAGATACCAAAATCTTTCCAGATGGAAAAGGATGAGCCTAGTTCCCACATGAAAATGATTCATCTTTCAGTTTCCTGTTTAGCTGAGATCACAAAAGGTCACAGATTATTTTGCAGTCTTTTACCCTTTTAATCACAAGCAATAATATCTAATTAAATATCCAAGCAGCTTTTATAGGAGTTTAATTTGACTTTTAATGAGGTAATACAAGGACAGACTTATAACTGAGATTGTTTTTGTAACCACAAGTACAACAGATAATAACTGATAATATGGATCAGGAAAAAAAAAAGATAAAGGCTATTGTTTTCTCTTGAGCCACAATTTCATTCAATTTGAAAGAAAAAAAAAATATTATCAAGAACTTGAAGCTTAAAACAATGCAGACACAACAACGTAAAACTCACCTTGTTAAATTACTTCTAAATTGAACTCACATCTTAAATTATCTATGTAAATGAATGTAATCTGAAAGCTCAAGGTGAGTACAAATACAACGTGGACATATAAACTTAATTAAAAAATAAATATTCCAACACATTTGTTGGTGCAAGTCATGATTCAGATATAAAATCTGAACTGACATTTTCCGCTTGTTTGAAGGCGGGAGAGCAGTCAGCATCTCAAAAACTGCAGCCTTGATAACATTTTTCACAGTAGGTTAAACATTATAAATATTCTTCTGTAATGAAAGAAAACAGACTGTATGGAGAAGAGACCATCCTGTGTAGCACACACTACCACATGATCTAAGGAAGTAGAATTTTGATGCATCAACAGAAGCTGGCTACAGGACACATTCCAGCAGAGACACTTGTGGTAGGCAAGACACAAACAGCAGGAGACTTATTCTTACTGCCAACGTATTCTTTTAAACACCTATATCCTATTCTTGTCTCTCTGTGGAGGATAATGGGTCTTCCATTAGCCTGAGAACCCCTTTCAATTGATTTGTAGATAAGCAGTTCAAGATTCACCATCTCTCCTTGCTGGAGGAAAAATATCACTAAGTAATCATGGGAAAGTGGGAGGGATTCAAGCTATCTTGAGTGGGGTGTTTTGCCTCCTTCTGTAGTTCTGGACTTTAATCCCACATGTGACGGCTCGTGGACTCTCACAATCTTATGAAAGAAAAGTTACTAGTACACTCTGTTTTAATAATAGGAATGCCAATTTTTTTACCACAGTGATTCCTAAATCATCCGGGACTAATGGAAATTTCAAAATATTTATCAAATGTGCTTTGCATACTATGTCATAGGTATTGCTAAAGCTGGATATAATGCATATGCTAACGATATAAAGTATTTAGCACTTCTAAAAATAAAACCTGCTTATTCATTCTATAAATAATGGATCAGACATGTCAAGTTGATAGAGGGTGATAGAAAACAAGTTTATATCAACTTAAACATCTCTTTAGATCATATATAGCAAAAAATAATGGAATGTGCATTTGTTTATGGATTTTTTTTTTCTGCCATTGCAGTTAACATTCTTTTAAGAGAATTAGCTAGTATCTACTTTACTTATGCCTAAAATTGTAAAATGCTTTAAATGCCACCAAGTTAGTATAATTGGGATCTTAAATGTTACTATATGTGTGTTTTTCACAGAGTCTAAATCAATGTTTAGAATCCTTAACCCTTTAATGACAGAGCATGTGGCAGGCACGTCCTACAAAGAACGGTCGTTAACGAACAAGGACGTGCCTGGCACTTCCTCAGGGGTTTCAAGCGCTGGAAGCGATCATGATCGCTTCCAGCACATTCAGGGTATTGCAGCGATGCCTTGATATTAAGACATCGTGCAATGCCCTCTGGTAAGCATCCGATGCAGAGAAGGCCACTCTGTGGCCCTCTCTGCATCGCCCAGCGATGGTGCCGATCATTGGTGTCATGGGAGGGAAAGGAGGGAGGAGGGTGGGCAGCCCATCTCTGGAGGAGTCAGAGTTCTGTGCTAGGTCCTCGTGAGGTCCGGGAGCAGGCGGGACCGCTACAGCAAATTGTTAGTATGTTGAAAGGAGGGAGAGGGCAATAAGATGGGGGGGGGCAGCAACACTACAGAAAAAAATGATAATATATATATATATATATATATATATATATATATATATATACGGTAAAGGAAGGCACTCACTGGTCTTTTCTTCAAAATAACTTTAATAATCGTGACGTTTCGGGGACACACTCCCCTTCCTCAGACAAAAAACAAACTAAAAGTGACTGGACGTATAAAGCCAAACTAACCCCTCCCAGTGAAAATTGCGCCAAAACAGTTGTCATGGTGATCCTCAAAAACATTGAGCAACATTAATGTTTGGCTCACTCTGATTTATCAGACATGGTGATTTGTACTGTTGAGGCTTTTCAGCACTGCTGTTGAGTTTATCCTATAGATTGTAGATACAGTGACTAGAGTTCAGTATTATACATATAACTGCAGTTATAACATAGGCTGCTTCGAGTCTTTCAGACTTAGCATTGAAATTAACCTGTTTATTGGACAGTGCTGGGCTGTGCACCAAGTATGCAATGCTAGTAAGGGTATTCCCTCTACCGGATCCTGTCTATCAGTGTGTAGCGTCACCATGACTACCTGATACATAACACAGCGTGCAGCTACATGACGTCAGTACACTGAGCCGGCTGTGTGCGTCTCAGATACTCATCGGGCGGTCATGCTGTCTTCCCAGGTATGTTGTGGCTATGTTTGTGTTACGGATACACAAGAAAGTGGTGTAACAGGTATGCTTTCTCTGAGTTAATAAGATAAACAAGTTGATAGGGCTGCGACAGAATGTATGTAACACGTATTGGATAAATATTTGAGCCTCTGGCTGCATTTATAGCCGCATTGCCGTATCTTGTCTGTGCGATATAGGACAGGACAAATACTCTGCTTAAACTCGATAGTATATTATTTTTGAAGTGACAATCATTCATGGTCCTGTAACTCTGCTCTTAGTATCCATTACATTATCGCTTAGTGGTATCAGATAGAGATACTTTAGATTAGGTTGTGTAATCAGAATTTATATTCAGACTATCCAGGAGGCTGACAATGTGCACATAATTTTGTTCACATACACTTTGCTATAGACACCATTACACCTGTTCAGGGACACAGTATGTGTTAGGGGACACACAGGTATTTATTCATTTCACTCACTTTGAGAGCAGGAGAATTTATATTCTATTCTCAAGATACTTTTAACCTAATAATACGATATGTTTTACTACACTTGTGTGTCTTGTTCACTTTATGTAGTTATTGGTACAGGCTGCTCTTTAACATAAGCTTGTTCACATATGCTTTGATGTAATGTTTAGTATTATGTTGTACAATATGTTTGTCTGTGGATATTGTATAGTTTGTTTAACAGCAGTAATTAATTTATATGAGTAACACTCATCACATGACTAGAATGTTTTTGAGGATCACCATGACAACTGTTTTGGCGCAATTTTCACTGGGAGGGGTTAGTTTGGCTTTATAAGTCCAGTCACTTTAAGTTTGTTTTTTGTCTGAGGAAGGGGAGTGTTAAAGTTATTTTGAAGAAAAGACCAGTGAGTGCCTTCCTTTACCGTGTATATCTATCTGCTGGCACCCTGGCATCAAGTTTGGAAAGTGAGAGTGCTCTCTATCTACATATATATATATATATATATATATATATATATATATATATATATATATATATATATATTTTAAATAAGCCTAATTTTACTGTTTAGTTAGAGAGCTGTTTGGGGGGGATCAGGGAGGTTGGGGTGTAAGGGGGGATCTTATACTGCAGACACTATATATATATATATATATATATATATATATATATATATATATATATATATATATATATATATATATAAAAGTTTTACAAAAAAAAAGCCTTTCATTTTAGTACTGGCAGACTTTCTGCCAGTACTTAGATGGTGGTGACCTTTGGGGGGTGGGGGAGGGAAGATAGCTGTTTGAGAGAGGTCAGGGAGGGATCAGGGGGTGGGATGGTAATCTATACACTAAAGCTAAAATTAACCCTTCAAGCTATCTAATAAGCCCTTCACTGCTGGGCATAATACAGGTGTGGTGCACAGCAACATTTAGCAGCCTTCTAATCACCAAAAAGCAATGCTAAAGCCTAATATGTCTGCTATTTGTGAACAAAGGGGATCCCAGAGAATCATTTACAACCATTTATGCCATAATTGCACAAGCTGTTTGTAAATAGTTTCAGTGAGAAACCTAAAGTTTGTGAAAAAGTTAACATTTTTTTTATTTGATCACATTTGGCAGTGAAATGGTGGCCTAGATCAATACTTTGGGTTGTCTACTAAAAAAAACTATCGCTAATTTTGAAAAAAGAAATGGTTTGGAAATAGCAAAGTGCTACTTGTACTTATTGCCCTATAACTTGCAAAAAAGCAAAGAATGTGTAAACATTGGGTATTTCTAAACTCAGGACAACATTTAGAAACTATTTAGCATGGGTGTTTTTTGGTGGTTGTAGATGGGCAACAGATTTTGGGGGTCAAAGTTAGGAAAAGTGCTTTTTTTCAATTTTTTCATCATATTTTATAAGACAAAATGTTATAGTAAATTATATTAGTCCTAAAGCCTGTTCACACGGGCCATTTTTTGCAGTACAGCGGTCCCACCCCTTGCTCTCTCTCTCCCCCTCTCTTTTGTGCTCTCTCCCCATATCTTTTGCACTCTCTCTCGCTCCACCTCTCTTTTGCTCTTTCTCTCCCCACCTCTCTTTTGCTCTTTCTCTCCCCACCTCTCTTTTGCTCTCCCCCCCTCTCTCTTCTGCGTTCTCTTTCGCTCCAACTCTCTTTTGCTCTCTCTCTCCCCCCTCTCTTTTGCTCCCTTTCCCCCCCTCTCTTTTGCTTTTTCTCTCCCCTCTCTTTTGCTCTCTCTCCCCCGCTCTTTTGCGCTCTCTCTCCTCCCTCTCTTTTTACGCTCTCTCTCTCCCCCTTCTCTTTTGCGTTCTCTCTCTCTTTTGTGCTCTCTCTCCCCCTCTCTTTTGCATGCTCTCTCTCCCCCTCTCTTTTGTGCTCTCTCCCCCTCTCTTTTGCGCTCTCTCTCCCCCTCTTTTGCATGCTCTCTCTCCCCCTCTCTTTTGTGCTCTCTCCCCCTCTCTTTTGCGCTCTCTCTCCCCCTCTTTTGCGCTCTCTCTCTCCCTCTTTTGCGCTCTCTCTCTCCCCCTCTCTTTTGCGCTCTCTCTCTCTCCCCCTCTTTTGCGCTCTCTCTCTCCCCCTCTTTTGCGCTCTCTCTCCCCCTCTTTCTTTTGCACTCTCTCTCTTTCCCCCCTCTCCTTTGCTCTGTCTCTCTCTCCTTTTTCTTGCTCTGTCTCTCCATCCCTCTCGTTTGCTCTCTCTCTCCATCCCTCTCTTTTGCTCTCTCTCTCCCCCCTCTCTCTTTCTCTGTCTCTCTCCCCTCTCTTCTGCACTTTCCCCTCTCTTCTGCTCTTCCCCCTCTCTTTAGCTCTTTCCCCTCTCTTTAGCTCTTTCCTATTTCTTTTTGTCTCTCCCCCTCTCTTTCTATTTCTCTCCCTTCTCTGTCGCGCAGACCGCGCCCGGACACGCTTCCGACCATGTCAGGTCCCATCCAGCCACTCCCACAGTCCCGCCCGACCACGCCCACTTTCGCTGCAAACAGCATGGGTTGTCAGGTAAGGTCAGGTGTGTTTGTCCTCATGCTGTCTCTACTGCGCATGACAAATACACTTGGCCTTTTATATAATAGGATGATGAAAAAAATTGTATATTTAAAAAACAGAATTTATGCTTACCTGATAAATTACTTTCTCTTGTGGTGTATCCAGTCCACGGATTCATCCTTTACTTGTGGGATATTCTCATTCCCTACAGGAAGTAGCAAAGAGAGCACACAGCAAAGCTGTCCATATAGCTGTCCATATAGCTCCACCCCCCAGTCATTCAACCAAAGGTTAGGAAGAAAAAGGAGAAACCATAGGGTGCAGTGGTGACTGTAGTTTAAACAAAAAATGTTTTTACCTGACTTAAATGCCAGGGCGGGCCGTGGACTGGATACACCGCAAGAGAAAGTAATTTATCAGGTAAGCATAAATTCTGTTTTCTCTTGCAAGGTGTATCCAGTCCACGGACTCATCCTTTACTTGTGGGATACCAATACCAAAGCTTAAGGACACGGATGAAGGGAGGGAACAAGACAGGTACCTTAAACGGAAGGCACCACTGCTTGCAAAACCTTTCTCCCAAAAATAGCCTCCGAAGAAGCTTTGTAAAATTTGGCAAAAGTATGCAGTGAAGACGAAGTCGCTGCCTTACAAATCTGTTCAACAGAAGCCTCATTTTTGAAAGCCCATGTGGAAGCCACTGCTCTGGTAGAATGAGCAGTAATTCTTTCAGGAGGCTGCTGGCCAGCAGTCTCATAGGCCAAATGGATGAAGCTTTTCAGCCAAAAGGAAAGAGAGGTAGCAGTCGCTTTCTGACCTCTCCTCTTACCAGAATAGATAACAAACAAGGAAGATGTTTGTCTGAAATCCTTAGTTGCTTGTAAATAGAACTTTAAAGCACGAACTACATCAAGATTGTGTAATAGACGTTCCTTCTTCGAAGATGGATTAGGACACAGAGAAGGAAAAACTATTTCCTGGTTAATATTCTTGTTAGAAACAACTTTAGGAAGAAAACCAGGTTTGGTACGCAAAACTACCTTATCTGCGTGAAACACCAGGTAAGGTGAATCACACTGTAAGGCAGATAATTCTGAAACTCTTCGAGCAGAAGAGATAGCTATCAAAAACAAACTTTCCAAAATAACAACTTAATGTCTATGGAATGTAAAGGTTCAAACAGAACCCCTTGAAGAACTGAAAGAACTAGATTCAAACTCCATGGCGGAGCCACAGGTTTATAGACAGGCTTGATTCTGACTAAAGCCTGAGCAAACGCTTGAACGTCTGGTACCTCTGCCAGACGCTTGTGTAACAGGATAGACAAAGCAGATATTTGTCCTTTTAAGGAACTAGCTGACAATCCTTTCTCCAGTCCATCTTGGAGAAAGGACAATATCCTGGGAATCCTAATCTTACTCCATGAGTAACCCTTGGATTCACACCAAGAAAGATATTTCTGCCATATCTTATGGTAAATTTTCCTGGTGACAGGCTTTCTAGCCTGAATCAGAGTATCTATAACTGACTCAGAGAACCCACGCTCTGATAGAATTAAGCGTTCAATCTCCAAGCAGTCAGACGTAGAGAAACTAAATTTAGATGCTTGAACGGACCCTGTATTAGAAGATCCTGCCTCATTGGCAGTGACCATGGTGGGACAGATGACATGTCCACTAGGTCTGCATACCAAGTCCTGCGTGGCCACGCAGGCGCTATCAGAATCACCGAAGCCTTCTCCTGCTTGATTCTGGCAACCAGACGCGGGAGGAGAGGAAACGGTGGAAAAACATAAGCCAGATTGAAGGACCAAGGCACTGCTAAGAGCATCTATCAATACCGCCTTGGGATCCCGGGACCTGGACCCGGACCCGTAGAGAGGAAGTTTGGTGTTCTGACGGGACGCCATCAGATCCAACTCTGGGGGTGCCCCATAGCTGAGTCAGCTGGGCAAATACCTCCGTGTGGAGTTCCCACTCCCCTGGGTGAAAAGTCTGACGACTTAGAAAATCCGCCTCCCAGTTGTCTACTCCTGGGATGTGAATTACTGAGAGATGGCAGGAGTGATCCTCCGCCCACCTGATTATTTTGGTTACTTCCGTCATCACTAGGGAACTCTTTGTTCCCCCCTGATGATTGACGTAAGCTACAGTCCGACTGAAATCTGATGAATTTGGCCGCCGCTAGTTGAGGCCATGCCTGAAGAGCGTTGAATATCGCCCTCAGTTCCAGAATGTTTATCGGGAGAAGAGTTTCTTCCCAAGACCATAAGCCCTGAGCTTTCAGGGAGTCCCAGACCGCACCCCAGCCTAACAGACTGGTGTCGGTCGTTACGATGATTCACTCTGGCCTGCGGAAACATATTCCTTGAGACAGGTGATCCTGAGACAACCACCAGAGAAGAGAATCTCTGGTCTCCTGGTCCAACTGAATTTGAGGAGACAAATCTGCATAATCCCCATTCCACTGTTTGAGCATGCATAGTTGCAGTGGTCTGAGGTGTATCCGAGCAAAAGGGACTATGTCCATTGCCGCAACCATTAGTCCGATTGTCTCCATGCACTGAGCCACAGATGGCCGAGGAATGGAATGAAGAGCTCGGCAAGTAGTTAAGAGTTTTAGCTTTCTGACCTCCGTCAGAAATATTTTCATTTCTACCGAGTCTATCAGAGTTCCTAGGAATGGAACTCTTGTGAGGGGGGAGAGATAACTCTTTTTGATGTTCACCTTCCACCCGTGAGACCTCAGAAAGGCCAATACAATCTCTGTGTGAGACTTGGTTCTTTGGAAAATTGACGCCTGAATTAAGATGTCGTCTAGGTAAGGCGCCACTGCTATGCCCCGCGGTCTTAGAACCGCCAGGAGGGACCCTAGCACCTTTGTGAAAATTCTGGGAGCAGTGGCCAACCCGAAAGGAAGAGCCACAAACTGAAAATGCTTGTCCAGAAAGGTGAACCTGAGAAACTGGTGATGATCTTTGTGGATAGGAATGTGCAGATACGCATCCTTTAGATCCACGGAAGTCATATATTGACCCTCCTGGATCATTGGTAAGATTGTCCGAATGGTCTCCATCTTGAATGATGGGACTCTGAGGAATTTGTTTAGAATTTTGAGATCCAGGATTGGTCTGAAAGTTCCTTCTTTTTTGGGAACCACAAACAGGTTTGAGTAAAACCCCAGTCCTTGTTCTGCAATTGGAACTGGGTGGATCACTCCCATTGTATGTAGATCTTCTACACAGTGTAAAAACGCCTCTTTCTTTGTCTGATCTGTAGACAGACGAGAAATGCGGAACCTTTCCCTTGGAGGAGAGTCCTTGAATTCTAGAAGGTATCCCTGGGCTACAATCTCTAATGCCCAAGGATCGTGTACATCTCTTGCCTAGGCCTGAGCGAAGAGAGAGAGTCTGCCCCCTACTAGATTCGGTCCCGGATCGGGGGCTACCCCTTCATGCTGTCTTGGTGGCAGCTGCAGGCTTTTTGGCCTGTTTACCCTTATTCCAGCCCTGGTAAGGTTTCCAGTTTGCCTTGGGCTGTGAAGCATTACCCTCTTGCTTTGCAGCCGGAGAGGATGAAGCGGGGCCGTTCCTGAAATTGCGAAAGGAATGAAAATTAACCTTGTTCTTTGTTTTAAAGGCTTTGTCCTGAGGGAGAGCATGGCCTTTTCCCCCGGTGATATCTGAAATAATCTCTTTCAATTCAGGCCCGAATAGGGTCTTCCCTTTTAAAGGAATGTTCAAAAACTTGGATTTAGACGACACATCGGCCGACCAGGACTTTAGCCATAGCACCCTGCGCGCCAAAATGGCGAAACCTGAATTTTTCGCCGCTAACTTAGCTATTTGGAAAGCGGCGTCAGTGATAAAAGAATTAGCTAGCTTTAGAGCCTTAATTCTATCCATAATTTCCTCATATGAGGTCTCCGTCTGGAGCGAGTCTTCCAGCGCCTCAAACCAGAAAGCAACTGCAGTAGTTACAGGAATAATGCAGGCAATAGGTTGGAGAAGAAAACCTTGTTGAACAAAAATTTTCTTAATTAAACCCTCTAATTTTTTATCCATAGGGTCTTTAAAAGCACAACTGTCTTCAATTGGTATGGTTGTGCGTTTGGGTAGTGTAGAAACAGCCCCCTCCACCTTAGGGACCATCTGCCACGAGTCCCGCATGGGGTCAGATATGGGGAACATTTTCTTAAAAACAGGAGGGGGGACAAAAGGGACACTGGCCTATCCCACTCCCTAGTAACGATATCCGCAATCCTCTTAGGGACCGGAAACGCATCCGTGTAAACAGGGACCTCTAGGTACTTGTCCATTTTACACAATTTCTCTGGGATCACCAAAGGGTCACAGTCATCCAGAGTAGCTAATACCTCCCTAAGTAAAACACGGAGGTGTTCTAGTTTAAATTTAAAAGTCAATGCATCTGAATCTGTCTGGGGAGGAACCCTTCCTGAATCAGAGACTTCTCCCTCAGACATCAAATCCCTCGCTCCCACTTCAGAGCGTTGTGAGGGTATATCGGATACGGCTACCAAAGCGTCAGAATGCTCATAATCTGTTCTTAAAACGGAGCTATCACGCTTTGCAGGTAACACGGGCAGTTTAGATAAGAAGGCTGTAAGAGAATTATCCATGACTGCCGCTAAGTCTTGTAATGTAAAAGGGTTAGACGCACTAGAGGTTCCAAGCGTCGCTTGCGCGGGCGTAACTGGTTGTGACACTTGGGGAGAGGCAGACGGGCTACCCTCGTTACCTTCAGTCTGAGAATCATCTTGGGCCACATTCTTAAGTGCAACAATATGATCTTTAAAGTGTATAGACATATCAGTACAAGTGGGACACATTCTGAGAGGGGGTTCCACCATGGCTTCTAAACACATTGAACAAGGATTTTCCTTAGTGTCAAACATGTTTAACAGACTGGTAGAGTACACAAACAGGCTTAGAATCACTTTAATCAAATAAAAAACACAATTTGAAAAAAACGTTACTGTGCCTTTAAGAGATCAAAAGAGCACACAATTTTACAAAACTGTGAAAAATGCACCAATCTTTCTGAAATTTTCACAGTATGTAGCTAAAGCCTTAATAAGATTGCACCCCAAGTTTCAAAACGATTAACCCCTTAATGCCCAAACCGGAGCAGCCTAAAGCCAACACCTGGTTAAATCACTACAGCACCTTGCCACAGCCTTGCTGTGGCCCTACCTTCCCTTAGGGATCAGATTTGGGGGAATATAGCTTCTTTTAGGCCCTCAAACATCAGCAGGACCCTCCATGTGAAACAGCATGAACTTCTCTGCAATTCTAAGGCCCCTCCCACTCTACTCCAGAGCTGTGAGGCCTAGTAAATCACTCCTAAGTGACTAAAAAACAGCCATGTGATAATAACCCCAGAAAAAACCCAAAAGGGCTTTCAAAGTGTCTTGCAAAACGATTTTTCCTTAGCCAAACAATCGATTGCCCAGAATAAGTGTCAACCAGTATATTAGCCCTATTATGTAAGCATTCAATTCCTTACTAAGTCTGTGAACATAGCTTACCCTCCACACATGGGGATCTTGTCAGTCTTCTAGCATTATCTCAGTCTTGTCTAGAAATAATTGATTGAACATACCTTATTGCAGATCACCCTGCAAACTGTTCCCCCCAACTGAAGTTTTCTGGTACTCCTTAGTCCTGTGTGGGAACAGCAGTAGATTTTAGTTACAACATGCTAAAATCATTTTCCTCTCAGCAGAAATCTTCATCACTTTTCTGCTAGTGAGTAAATAGTACAAACCGGTACCATTTAAAATAACAAACTTTTGATTGAAGATAATAAAACTACAATTCTAACACCACATTCACTTTACACTCCCAAGAGAGACCCTAATGCTTAGAGCCAGCAAAGAGAATGACTGGGGGGGTGGAGCAAGAGGGGGAGCTATATGGACAGCTTTGCTGTGTGCTCTCTTTGCTACTTCCTGTAGGGAATGAGAATATCCCACACGTAAAGGATGAATCCGTGGACTGGATACACCTTGCAAGAGAAAGTCCATTTAATGACAAGAAAAACAGAATTTATGTTTACCTGATAAATTACTTTCTCCAACGGTGTGTCCGGTCCACGGCGTCATCCTTACTTGTGGGATATTCTCTTCCCCAACAGGAAATGGCAAAGAGCCCAGCAAAGCTGGTCACATGATCCCTCCTAGGCTCCGCCTACCCCAGTCATTCGACCGACGTTAAGGAGGAATATTTGCATAGGAGAAACCATATGTTACCGTGGTGACTGTAGTTAAAGAAAATAAATTATCAGACCTGATTAAAAAAACCAGGGCGGGCCGTGGACCGGACACACCGTTGGAGAAAGTAATTTATCAGGTAAACATAAATTCTGTTTTCTCCAACATAGGTGTGTCCGGTCCACGGCGTCATCCTTACTTGTGGGAACCAATACCAAAGCTTTAGGACACGGATGAAGGGAGGGAGCAAATCAGGTCACCTAAATGGAAGGCACCACGGCTTGCAAAACCTTTCTCCCAAAAATAGCCTCAGAAGAAGCAAAAGTATCAAATTTGTAAAATTTAGAAAAAGTGTGCAGTGAAGACCAAGTCGCTGCCTTACATATCTGATCAACAGAAGCCTCGTTCTTGAAGGCCCATGTGGAAGCCACAGCCCTAGTGGAGTGAGCTGTGATTCTTTCAGGAGGCTGCCGTCCGGCAGTCTCATAAGCCAATCGGATAATGCTTTTAATCCAGAAGGAGAGAGAGGTAGAAGTTGCTTTTTGACCTCTCCGTTTACCAGAATAAACAACAAACAGAGACAAAGTTTGTCTGAAATCCTTAGTAGCTGCTAAGTAAAATTTGAGAGCACGAACTACATCCAAGTTGTGCAACAAACGTTCCTTCTTTGAAACTGGATTAGGACACAAAGAAGGCACAACTATCTCCTGGTTAATGTTTTTGTTAGAAACAACTTTTGGAAGAAAACCAGGTTTAGTACGCAAAACCACCTTATCTGCATGGAACTCCAGATAAGGAGAAGAACACTGCAGAGCAGATAATTCTGAAACTCTTCTAGCAGAAGAAATTGCAACCAAAAACAAAACTTTCCAAGATAATAACTTAATATCAACGGAATGTAAGGGTTCAAACGGAACCCCCTGAAGAACTGAAAGAACTAGGTTGAGACTCCAAGGAGGAGTCAAAATTTTGTAAATAGGCTTGATTCTAACCAGAGCCTGAACAAAGGCTAGAACATCTGGCACAGCTGCCAGCTTTTTGTGAAGTAACACAGACAAGGCAGAAATCTGTCCCATCAAGGAACTTGCAGATAATCCTTTTTCCAATCCTTCTCGAAGGAAGGATAGACTCTTAGGAATCTTAACCTTGTCCCAAGGGAATCCTGCAGATTCACACCAACAGATATACCAAATTATGTGGTAATTTTTCTGGTTACAGGCTTTCAGGCCTGAACAAGAGTATTAATAACAGAATCTGAGAACCCTCGCTTTGATAAGATCAAGCGTTCAATCTCCAAGCAGTCAGCTGGAGTGGGTCGAACGGACCTAGAACAAGAAGGTCTCGTCTCAAAGGTAGCTTCCATGGTGGAGCCGATGACATATTCACCAGATCTGCATACCAAGTCCTGCGTGGCCACGCAGGAGCTATCAAAATCACCGACGCCCTCTCCTGATTGATCCTGGCTACCAGCCTGGGGATGAGAGGAAACGGCGGGAACACATAAGCTAGTTTGAAGGTCCAAGGTGCTACTAGTGCATCCACTAGAGCCGCCTTGGGATCCCTGGATCTGTACCCGTAGTAAGGAACTCTGAAGTTCTGACGAGAGGCCATCAGATCCATGTCTGGAATGCCCCACGGTTGAGTGACTTGGGCAAAGATTTCCGGATGGAGTTCCCACTCCCCCGGATGCAATGTCTGACGACTCAGAAAATCCGCTTCCCAATTTTCCACTCCTGGGATGTGGATAGCAGACAGGTGGCAGGAGTGAGACTCCGCCCATAGAATGATTTTGGTCACTTCTTCCATCGCTAGGGAACTCCTTGTTCCCCCCTGATGGTTGATGTATGAACTTGGCCCTCGCTAGCTGAGGCCAAGCTTTGAGAGCATTGAATATCGCTCTCAGTTCCAGAATATTTATCGGTAGAAGAGATTCTACCCGAGACCAAAGACCCTGAGCTTTCAGGGATCCCCAGACCGCGCCCCAGCCCATCAGACTGGCGTCGGTCGTGACAATGACCCACTCTGGTCTGCGGAAGGTCATTCCTTGTGACAGGTTGTCCAGGGACAGCCACCAACGGAATGAGTCTCTGGTCCTCTGATTTACTTGTATCTTCGGAGACAAGTCTGAATAGTCCCCATTCCACTGACTGAGCATGAACAGTTGTAATGGTCTTAGATGAATGCGCACAAAAGGAACTATGTCCATTGCCGCTACCATCAAACCTATCACTTCCATGCACTGCGCTATGGAAGGAAGAGGAACGGAATGAAGTATCCGACAAGAGTCTAGAAGTTTTGTTTTTCTGGCTTCTGTCAGAAAAATCCTCATTTCTAAGGAGTCTATTATAGTTCCCAAGAAGGGAACCCTCGTTGACGGAGATAGAGAACTCTTTTCCACGTTCATTTTCCATCCGTGAGATCTGAGAAAGGCCAGGACAATGTCCGTGTGAGCCTTTACTTGAGGAAGGGACGACGCTCGAATCAGAATGTCGTCCAAGTAAGGTACTACAGCAATGCCCCTTGGTCTTAGCACCGCCAGAAGGGACCCTAGTACCTATGAGAAAATCCTAGGAGCAGTGGCTAATCCGAAAGAAAACGCCACGAACTGGAAATGCTTGTCCAGGAATGCAAACCTTAGGAACCGATGATGTTCCTTGTGGATAGGAATATGTAGATACGCATCCTTGAAATCCACCTTGGTCATGAATTGACCTTCCTGGATGGAAGGAAGAAGTGTTCGAATGGTTTCCATCTTGAACGATGGAACCTTGAGAAACTTGTTCAAGATCTTAAGATCTAAGATTGGTCTGAACGTTCCCTCTTTTTTGGGAACTATGAACAGATTGGAGTAGAACCCCATCCCTTGTTCTCCTAATGGAACAGGATGAATCACTCCCATTTTTAGCAGGTCTTCTACCCAATGTAAGAATGCCTGTCTTCTTATGTGGTCTGAAGACAACTGAGACCTGTGGAACCTCCCCCTTGGAGGAAGCCCCTTGAACTCCAGAGAATAACCTTGGGAGACTATTTCTAGCGCCCAAGGATCCAGAACATCTCTTGCCCCAGCCTGAGCGAAGAGAGAGAGTCTGCCCCCCACCAGATCCGGTCCCGGATCGGGGGCCCGCATTTCATGCTGTCTTGGTAGCAGTGGCAGGTTTCCTGGCCTGCTTTCCTTTGTTCCAGCCTTGCATAGGTCTCCAGGCTGGATTGGCTTGAGAAGTATTACCTTCCTGCTTAGAGGACGTAGCCCTTGGGGCTGATCCGTTTCTGCGAAAGGGACGAAACTTAGGTTTATTTTTGGTCTTGAAAAGACCTATCCTGAGGAAGGGCGTGGCCCTTGCCCCCAGTGATATCAGAGATAATCTCTTTCAAGTCAGGGCCAAAGAGTGTTTTCCCCTTGAAAGGAATGTCAAGCAATTTGTTCTTGGAAGACGCATCCGCTGCCCAAGATTTTAACCAAAGCGCTCTGCGCCACAATAGCAAACCCAGAATTTTTTCGCCGCTAACCTAGCCAATTGCAAGGTGGCGTCTAGGGTGAAAGAATTAGCCAATTTAAGAGCACGAATTCTGTCCATAATCTCCTCATAAGAAGAAGAATTACTAATAATCGCCTTTCCTAGCTCATCAAACTAGAAACACGCGGCTGCAGTGACAGGGACAATGCATGCAATTGGTTGTAGAAGGGAACCTTGCTGAACAAACATCTTTAGCAGACCTTCTAATTTTTTATCCATAGGATCTTGGAAAGCACAACTATCTTCTATGGGTATAGTGGCGCGCTTGTGTAGAGTAGAAACCGCCCCCTCGACCTTGGGGACTGTCTGCCATCAGTCCTTTCTGGGGTCGATTATAGGAAAACAATTTTATAAATATGGGGGGAGGTACTAAAGGTATACCGGGCCTGTCCCATTCTTTACTAACAATGTACGCCACCCGCTTGGATATAGGAAAAGCTTCGGGGGGCCCCGGGGCCTCTGAGAACTCTTCCATTTTACATAGTGGTTCTGGAATGACCAGATAATCACAATCATCCAAATTGGATAACACCTCCTTAAGCAGAGCGCGGAGATGTTCCAACTTAAATTTAAAATTAATCACATCAGGTTCAGCTTGGTGAGAAATGTTTCCTGAATCTGAAATTTCTCCCTCAGACAAAACCTCCCTGGCCCCCTCAGACTGGTGTAGGGGCCCTTCAGAAACCATATCATCAGCGTTCTCATGCTCTACAGAATTTTCTAAAACAGAGCAGTCGCGCTTTCGCTGATAAGTGGGCATATTGGCTAAAATGTTTTTGATAGAATTATCCATTACAGCCGTTAAATGTTGCATAGTAAGGAGTATTGGCGCACTAGATGTACTAGGGGCCTCCTGTATGGGCAAGACTGGTGTAGACGAAGTAGGGGATGATGCAGTACCATGCTTACTCCCCTCACTTGAGGAATCATCTTGGGCATCATTTTTACTAAATTTTTTTATGACATAAAATACATATAGTTAAATGAGAAGGAACCTTGGTTTCCCCACAGTCAGAACACAATCTATCTGGTAGTTCAGACATGTTAAACAGGCATAAACTTGATAACAAAGCACAAAAAACGTTTTAAAATAAAACCGTTACTGTCACTTTAAATTTTAAACTAAACACACTTTATTACTGCAATTGCGAAAAAGTATGAAGGAATTGTTCAAAATTCACCAAAATTTCACCACAGTGTCTTAAAGCCTTAAAAGTATTGCACACCAAATTTGGAAGCTTTAACCCTTAAAATAACGGAACCGGAGCCGTTTTTATATTTAACCCCTTTACAGTCCCTGGAATCTGCTTTGCTGAGACCCAACCAAGCCCAAAGGGGAATACGATACCAAATGATGCCTTCAGAAAGACTTTTCTATGTATCAGAGCTCCACACACATGCAGCTGCATGCCATGCTGTCCTCAAAAACAAGTGCGCCATACCGGCGCGAAAATGAGGCTCTGACTATGATTAGGGAAAGCCCCTAAAGAATAAGGTGTCAAAAACAGTGCCTGCCGATATAATCATATCAAAATACCCAGAATAAATGATTCCTCAAGGCTAAATATGTGTTAATAATGAATCGATTTAGCCCAGAAAAAGTCTACAGTCTTAATAAGCCCTTGTGAAGCCCTTATTTACTATCTTAATAAAAATGGCTTACCGGATCCCATAGGGAAAATGACAGCTTCCAGCATTACATCGTCTTGTTAGAATGTGTCATACCTCAAGCAGTAAGAGACTGCACACTGTTCCCCCAACTGAAGTTAATTGCTCTCAACAGTCCTGTGTGGAACAGCCATGGATTTTAGTTACGGTGCTAAAATCATTTTCCTCATACAAACAGAAATCTTCATCTCTTTTCTGTTTCTGAGTAAATAGTACATACCAGCACTATTTTAAAATAACAAACTCTTGATTGAATAATAAAAACTACAGTTAAACACTAAAAAACTCTAAGCCATCTCCGTGGAGATGTTGCCTGTACAACGGCAAAGAGAATGACTGGGGTAGGCGGAGCCTAGGAGGGATCATGTGACCAGCTTTGCTGGGCTCTTTGCCATTTCCTGTTGGGGAAGAGAATATCCCACAAGTAAGGATGACGCCGTGGACCGGACACACCTATGTTGGAGAAAACGGTATATAATATGTGTGGGTACAGTAAATGAGTAAGAGGAAAAAGCCCTGGTCCCTAACAGTAAAAAAAATTGAAAAAACAGTCTTGTCACTAAGGGGTTAATTTACCATTTCTAGATAGATCGTATAGTTTGTACATACATCAACTAATGCAGAAAATAATTTTAAAACAGTTCAGGCACAAACTTTAATATTTTTGCATTAAAACACATTTCTATAAATTGATACTGCACTTCCCTCTGACATGATATCTATAAATTATATTCTACACCAGAAAGAGCTATAATAATTATACTCACTTCCTTCATTTTGGTTGTCCTTGTTTGAATTGTAAACCTACAAAATAAAATGAAAGTAATTAAGTATGATATTTATATACATAAAATAAAGGGATATGAAACCCACTTTTTTTTACCAGATGCATAAGATGACAATAGGTCACATTTAACAAAATGTCAATTAAAATGCTGCATACAAAACAAATTAAATATATCTTATAGCAGCTGAGCAGTTATAAAAAGGGTTTTGTATGCTTTTAGAAGGATTTTAAATGTCCATCAGTAAGATTTTAGGATCTAATGTAGGAAGAGAATAGAATAAAAAATTATGGACTGAGGATGACATCTAAAAATATCAAATAGCACAGATATATAGATGTTATGAACTATGCAGGAAAAAGGGTATCTGGCTCCTGTCATCCTTCAGAGAGAATATATAACTCTACAATATAATACATATCTATTTATACGCTCACACATACTCGAACACAACAAAACACAACATTATAGTCCTGTATAGTCCAGGGATCTAGAGTTACCCAGCAAGCACAGTTCTCTGTATAGTGAAGAGCACAACAAAAAATGCCATATAAGAGGAAAAAATCTATAAGAAAAAATATTTAATTAGCTAGATCATAGGTTAATTCCAACCCCTGGAGCTGTAACTTTCCCAGTCATGCCTTTCACAGGGCAGACATTTTCTGAAATGAATTAGTCTGGACCCCTCTAAAAAGGGCATTGAGCTTGTAAAACTCTGAATAATTATACTTTAATAAGAGATATGACCTGTGAGTTAATGAGGCTAAACTAGGTGTCCACATCAATTTTCCCCATTACCTAATCCTCAGGGATCATAATTTGCATAAAATATCAGAGACAAACACTTAAACAGAGAATACAGACTACACAGCTATTCTGGTTAGTCCCCACTCCAGTAAGTCTTCTATTCATCAGTACATGCATTAGTAATTATATTGTACCTGCCAACATATGGAGAATAAACGTGTATTTTATCTAATCCTCCATACTAATGTATGTTCTGTCAAATATAAAAAAATGTCATACCATATCAATGGAAGACAACGCACTTAAAGTGACAGTCAAGACACAATTAAACTTTTATGATTCAGACAGGGCATGCAATTTTAAACAGCTTTCAATTTACTTTTATTTTCAGATTTGATTTGTTCTTTTGGTGTTCTTTGTTAAAAGCTAAACCTAGGTAGGCTGATAAACTTATTTATAAGCCGTTGAAGGCTGTCTCTTATCTCAGGGCATTTTGACAGTGTCATATAGGTTGCATTGTGCTCACTCACATGTGTCATATAGGTTGCATTGTGCTCACTCCCGTGGAGGTAATTATGAATCAGCACTGATTGGCTAAAATGCAAGTCTGTCAAAAGAACTGAGATAATGGGGCAGTCAGCAGTGGCTTAGATACAAAGTCAAAGATACAGAGATAAAAAGTGTATTAATATAACAGTGTTGGTTATGCAAAACTAGGGAATGGGTAACACGTGGATTATCTGTCTTTTTAAACAATCAATAATTTTAAGTAGACTGTCCCTTTAAGGTGCTCTTGTGAAAAATATAACCTAATTAATTTACTAGAAGCCTTTTCTAATATGGACCATGTATAAAGTACAGTAATTCATACATTCCCTTCAGAATCCACTACTGCCAGTGTTTTAGTATGAAGGTTAACAGTTACATAGTTTTGAGTATGTACCATACTTTTCATCATACACACCTTTAAAATTGTGTCCAAAAATGTGCTTAATATTACAATTTGTGATGTTATAATTGAATGATATAGGAAGGCATAGTGAACAGCTTACATAAGGTGGACAAATCAACCAGGTATCTGGAAAGATCAAATATAACACTGTAAACTTGGTATTTCTGTAAAATAATAACTTTAGTGGTTGTTTAATGCTATATATATATATATATATATATATATATATATATATATATATATATATATATATAATATAATAAAAATTGACTACCTTAAAAAACACAACTTTAAATGCAAGGTTAGTTAATTAATCGAATCAATAACCCAGTGTACATAACACTGGTGCTTGAATCTTAATTACACTCTGGTTTCAAACATATCATACACAAATATAACTTTCCAATTGTGTACAACGTTATCATTTAATATAATTTTGAATCTTATAAGATTGAAACAATCTTGAGATCTTAAATTAAATCCAGGCTATTATTGTCATGTTACGGCAGGTTCCCATGGTAATGTCTCACCCTGGATTTGAACTTAAGTCCCCGGCTTGCTGAGCAGTTGCAAGTGTGCCACAAACTTATTTTGGTCCCAGAGGCATAACTTTTCTTCACTTTCTGTGATGAGATTTTTTTTTGAGAATTTTTTTCTGCAGGTCATTTTCAAATAAAATTCAATTTTAAATTAGGCAGTCTTCAGTTAAGCTAAAACACCAGCTCAAGTGCAATGTGTTGATTAACTGGAGAGTAAAGCTACGTTTTTAAAATCTCTCAAATAAAAATTTGTAACTTTTTTTTTAATCTACATCACAAGGTAGAAATGTAGTAATAAAAAAGGTACATTCAGAAGTCACAGCTTTGTAGGTCAGGAAAGGCTAAGGGGGAGGGTTGAAAGATTCCCTGAGAGACAGTCAACAATAAATGTACTGCTGCTTTGCAGTGCTGCTCCATAGTTTGACTGTTCTCTTCAAACAGCACTTTGCTCTGGACGCACTGTTAAGGAAAACTAACACATTGCAGAAAGAGAAAAGCTCTATTTGAAGTGAACTGTCTAATGTGGAGCAGTGCCGTAAAGTGAAAGTGCTAAGAGTTCCTACATGTGTCCTATTCTTTCTGCAGACATGCTGCATTTTCTGCGATGACATCTCAGATCAGTGCATGTGCTGCCTTGGGGATTTTGGTTACCTTGTATTTTCTTTTTCTGTAACTCCACCTATCTGCAACTGCAGCTCATTATCACTCTCCTGCAGCCAATTGTAAAGCCTAAATTTTTCATGCAGGCCTTCCCTGTTTATATAGCCTTGTACTCTGGGTGTGCTGATACTGTTTGCTGTATTCTGATCTGGCTTTCTTTTTGACCATTCTTTTTTGGATTGCCCTTATTTTTGCCTGACCTCAAGATTTTGACCTTTTTTTCCTGTTTGCTGAACCTGCTTATTGCCTCCATATTTTTTTACCACTTTCACCTGATTTAGTATGACCTACTGGATGTTTTTGACTATGTCTACTGCCTGCTGTTTTTGTACCTAATACCATAATCTGGAACCTGACCATGGCTATGTATAGCTACTTGTTTGGCATTTTCCTTGGGGTGCTTTTCCTGGCTATATCTGCCATATCCCTTTGCTGGATATCTTCTGCCAGTACTATTCTGATTAGTGCTCTAAGTATTTCTGTAATTTGCCAAAGTCTTCACCTGACACCGAGGGGGGTAGTTATCAACGTGTCAACTTTCCTGCCTTCGCCGGCCCAATACCCCCGCCTAAGCTCGCCTCACATCGCCGCTGCGGACCTGAAAAAAATTGCCTAAGTTATCAAGTAAAGCTGTCAAAAAGCCGCGGGGCGATGAGCAGCGGACTGTGAGAGTTATCACTCATCCGATCTCGCTGCTCTTCGGCTGTTTGACAGCTTTCTTGCTAGCCTGTCACTAAGCACTCACACTAAACTACACTGTTCTACCCCCTATACCGGCGCCCCCGGAGCCCCCCGCAACTAAATAAAGTTATTTACCCCTAGCCCGCCGCCCCTAGACCCCGCCGCAAGTCTTATAAATGTATTAACCCCTAAACCGCCGCTCCTAGACCCCGCCGCAAGTCTTATAAATGTATTAACCCCTAAACCGCCGCTCCCGGACACCGCTGCCACCTACATTATACCTAGTAACCCCTATCCTGCCCCCCTATACCGTCGCCCTCTATAATAAAGTTATTAACCCCTATCCTGCTGATCCCGCACCTCGCCGCAAATAAATAAATAGTTTAACCCCTAAACCGCCGCTCCCTGAACCCGCCGTAACCTATATTAAATTTATTAACCCCTATCCTGCCCCCCCTACACAGTCGCCACCTATAATAAATTTATTAACCCCTATCCTGCCCCCCCCCCCCACACCGCCGCTACTGTAATAAAATTATTAACCCCTAAACCTAAGTCTAACACTAACCCTAACACCCCCCTAACTTAAATATTAATTAAATAAATCTAAATAATATTTATATTATTAACTAAGTTAATCCTATTTAAAACTAAATACTTACCTATAAAATAAACCCTAATATAGCTACAATATAAATAATAATTATATTGTAGCTATCTTAGGATTTATTTTTATTTTACAGGTACCTTTCAATTTATTTTAACTAGGTACAATAGCTACCTATAAACTAAAAACTAACCTAAGTTACAATTACACCTAACACTACACTATACTTTAATAAATTATTCCTATTTAAAACTAAATACTTACCTGTAAAATAAACCCTAAGATAGCTACAATATAATTAATAATTACATTGTAGCTATCTTAGGATTTATATTTATTTTACAGGTAACTTTGTATTTATTTTAGCTAGTTAGAATAGTTATTAAATAGTTATTAACTATTTAATAACTACCTAGCTAAAAGAAATACAAAATTACCTGTAAAATAAATCCTAACCTAAGTTACAATTAAACCTAACACTACACTATCATTAAATTAATTAAATAAATTAACTACAAATAACTACAATTAAATACAATTAAATAAACTAACTAAAGTACAAAAATAAAAAAGCTAAGTTACAAAAAATAAAAAAAATAAGTTACAAACATTTAAAAAAATATTACAACAATTTTAAGCTACTTACACCTAATCTAAGCCCCCTAATAAAATAACAAACCCCCCCAAAATAAAAAAATGCCCTACCCTATTCTACATTAAAAAAGTTCAAAGCTCTTTTACCTTACCAGCCCTTAAAGGGGCCTTTTGTGGGGGCATGCCCCAAAGAATTCAGCTCTTTTTGCCTGTAAAAGAAAAATACAACCCCCCCCAACATTAAAACCCACCACCCACATACCCCTAATCTAACCCAAACCCCCCTTAAAATAACCTAACACTAATCCCCTGAAGATCATCCTACCTTGAGTCGTCTTCACTCAGCCGAGCCACTGATGGAACTGAAGAGGACATCCGGACCGGCAGAAGTGATCACCCAAGGGGCGCTGAAGAAATCTTCCATCCGATGAAGTGATCCTCCAAGCGGCGCTGAAGAAATCTTCCATCCGGCCGATGTCATTTTCCAAGAGGCGCTGAAGAAGTCTTCTATCTGGGCGAGGTCATCTTTCGAAGCCGGGTCTTGAATCTTCATCCCGCCGACGCGGAACATCCTTCTTTCCCGACGGACTACCGACAAATGAAAGCTCCTTTAAGGGACATCATCCAAGATGGCGTCCCTTCAATTCCGATTGGCTGATAGGATTCTATCAGCCAAACGGAATTAAGGTAGGAAAAATCTGATTGGCTGATTGAATCAGCCAATCAGATTCAAGTTCAATCCGATTGGGTGATCCAGTCAGCCAATCAGATTGAGCTCGCATTCTATTGGCTGTTCCGATCAGCCAATAGAATGCAAGCTCAATCTGATTGGCTGACTGGATCATCCAATCGGATTGAACTTGAATCTGATAGGCTGATTCAATCAGCCAATCAGATTTTTCCTACCTTAATTCCGATTGGCTGATACGCCATCTTGGATGACGTCCCTTAAAGGAGCCTTCATTCGTCGGTAGTCCGTCAGGAAAGAAGGATGTTCCGCATCGGTGGGGTGAAGATTCAAGACCCGGCTTTGAAGATGACCTCGCCCGAATAGAAGACTTCTTCAGCGCCTCTTGGAAGATGACATCGCCCGGATGGAAGATTTCTTCAGCGCCGCTTGGAGGATCACTTCATCGGATGGAAGATTTCTTCAGCGCCCCTTGGATGATCACTTCTGCCGGTCCGGATGTCCTCTTCAGTTCCATTGTTGGCTCGGCTGAGTGAAGACGACTAAAGGTAGGATGATCTTCAGGGGATTAGTGTTAGGTTATTTTAAGGGGGTTTGGGTTAGATTAGGGGTATGTAGGTGGTGGGTTTTAATGTTGGGGGGGTTGTATTTTTCTTTTACAGGCAAAAGAGCTGAATTCTTTGGGGCATGCCCCCACAAAAGGCCCTTTTAAGGGCTGGTAAGGTAAAAGAGCTTTGAACTTTTTTAATGTAGAATAGGGTAGGGCATTTTTTTATTTTGGGGGGGGTTGTTATTTTATTAGGGGGCTTAGATTAGGTGTAAGTAGCTTAAAATTGTTGTAATATTTTTTTAAATGTTTGTAACAGCTTTTTTTATTTTTTGTACTTTAGTTAGTTTATGTAATTGTATTTAATTGTAGTTATTTGTAGTTAATTTATTTAATGATAGTGTAGTGTTAGGTTTAATTGTAACTTAGGTTAGGATTTATTTTACAGGTAATTTTGTATTTCTTTTAGCTAGGTAGTTATTAAATAGTTAATAACTATTTAATAACTATTCTAACTAGCTAAAATAAATACAAAGTTACCTGTAAAATAAATATAAATCCTAAGATAGCTACAATGTAATTATTAATTATATTGTAGCTATCTTAGGGTTTATTTTACAGGTAAGTATTTAGTTTTAAATAGGAATAATTTATTAAAGTATAGTGTAGTGTTAGGTGTAATTGTAACTTAGGTTAGTTTTTAGTTTACAGGTACATTTCTCTTTATTTTAGCTAGGTAAGCTATTAAATAGTTAATAACTATTTAATAGCTATTGTACCTAGTTAAAATAAATTGAAAGGTACCTGTAAAATAAAAATAAATCCTAAGATAGCTACAATATAATTATTATTTATATTGTAGCTATATTAGGGTTTATTTTAAAGGTAAGTATTTAGTTTTAAATAGGATTAATTTAGTTCATAATAGAAATATGATTTAGATTTATTTAATTCATATTTAAGTTAGGGGGTGTTAGGGTTAGTGTTAGACTTAGGTTTAGGGGTTAATAAATTTATTACAGTGGCGGCGGTGTAGTGGGGGGCAGGATAGGGGTTAATAAATGTATTATAGGTGGCAACGGTGTAGGGGGGGCAGATTAGGGGTTAATAAATTTAATATAGGTTGGGTCAGGGAGCGGCGGTTTAGGGGTTAAACTATTTATTTATTTGCGGCGAGGTGCGGGATCGGCAGGATAGGGGTTAATAACTTTATTATAGGGGGGGCAGGATAAGGGGTTACTAGGGATCATGTAGGTGGCGGTGGGCTCCGGGAGCGGCAGTTTAGGGGTTAATATGTATAGAGTAGCTTGTGGTGGGCTCCGTGAGCGGCGGTTTAGGGGTTAATCATTTTATTTAGTTGCGGCGGTGTATGGGGGGGACAGATTAGAGGTGTTTAGACTCGGGGTACATGTTAGGGTGTTAGGTGTAGACAGCTCCCATAGAAATCAATGGAATGTCTGGCAGCAGCGAACTTGTACTTTCGCTATGGTCAGACTCCCATTGATTCCTATGGGATCCGCCGCCTCCAGGGTGGCGGTTTGAAAACCAGGTACGCTGGGCCGTAAAAGTGCCGAGCGTACCTGCTAGTTTTTTGATAACAAGCAAAAGTAGTCAGATGCGGAACATCTGGAGTGACGTAAGAATCGATCTGTGTCGGACTAAGTCCGGCGGATCGAAGTTTACGTCACAAAATTCTACTTTTGCCGGTCTCTAGCCTTTGAGAACTAAGGCGAATCAGCCTCGCCACAAATACGCTGCGGAATTCCAGCGTATTTGAGGTTGACGGCTTGATAACTACCCCCCCAAATCTTCAACAAAGGATAACTATTTTGTACTTGCATGTAACAAAATATTTCACAAAGAATAACTTATCAAAAAATTAATGCATTCTATTTTGCAAAAAGGAGACTTTTCAAGCGCTTTGAAACGGATTGTATTTGCAATATTTTGTAATTTTATATTTTTTATATTTTTTGTATTTTTGTATTTGATTGAATATGGTACAATCAAACTAAAGAAATGACTGGTCATATTATGTAAATTTAAAGAGAATTTTTATGAGCAATACAATCATAAGATGGTTATAAATATTTATTAAACAGTTTTTTGGTATTTCGATATCCTTTGTTGAAGATTTTGTTTTATGTAAGCACATACAACACATTTTAATTCAACTATTTTTTGATATTATAGTCAGCCTTTGTTGAAAATTCTATATTTTTTTATAGTTATCCTTTGTTAAAGATTTTGTTTCATGCAAGCACAAAATAACATATAATAGTTATCCTTTGTTGAAGATTTTGTTTTTATGAAACCACAAATAACACATTTTTTTCAACCATTTTTTTATATCATAGTTATCCTTTGTTGAAAATGCAACAATGTTTTGATAACATAGTTATTCTTTGTTGAAGATTTTGCTACATGTGAGCACAAAAATAGTTATCCTTTGTTGAAGATTTTGTTTCATGCAAGCACAAATAACACATTTTTAAATTATTTTCTATTTTATTATTTTCTATTTTATATCGGCAAATAAAATTTGCAAACACACTTTGCACACGTTTGCAAACATTTTCCATAAGAGAAAAATTACTCACATTAGCACTACCACTAATGAAGAAAATTTATTTTACACAACTGATTTTGGAGAATTAATGACAGATTTAGAAGTCACCCTAATTAAGGAATTAAAACAAAAAACAGATCTAGTATTTTTAGATAAATACACAACAACTAATATTATTCAAAGAGGTCTCAGACTAGAGAAAAAAACGCACTTCAACTTAATGAAGAACATAGCAAAGAATGGTTTGAGACTTTAGAAACAGCTTTTCTAGGCCTTATTGAAATTATTGAAAAATCTAGAATTTTAAGTCTAGATATCTTTCAAAAGAAGATAGAGAGTATAAAAGAAAAAATAGAAATTCATAAAGATACAAACATTTTCAAAACAAGACAGAAATCAATTATAGATTAACTCACAGAGAATAATAAAGATTTACAAACAGTTAAATGGCGAAAACTGAATAGAGATCAACAAGACTATCAGGGACACGTAATAAATACTGAATTGTAGAAATTTGGGAGGTAATAATGGGAATGAAAACAGAGATGGAAATAAACCACAAAATGCATATAAGAAACCAGAGTATACAAAACCAGAATGGAAAAGGAATAATAATAATTCCTTCAATAATAGAAATAATCATTATAAAAATAGACACCTATTTGTCCCACATAACAATCAAAGAAACACTGAATATAATCAAAAGACTCACGATTTTGATTAAAGAAATACTGGTTATTTCTACACAAATTAAAATAGACCTAATTTTGATCACTACAATAGAGACATTCATATCGATGGATTAAGAGCAAGAGAGTTCGATCACAAAAAGGAAGAAGAGAGACATCACTATGTGAATTATGATACACAAGTATATCCAAATTATAGGAACTATGAAAATCAAGACAATAGAAGAGACATAAAATCAACTAAGACACAATTATAGAGATAGGTATGATGAACCTTGCCAAAAGAGGCATAACCCCCAAGCAATATAAGAAAAAAGAGTGGACTATTCTACTCCAAAATAGGTTCCAGCCATTTGACAAACAAAAGGAAACAAGATTTGATACAACTGAAAATGAGAATATTAGACCCAGCACATCCTGGGACTTTTTAGACAGGGGCACCCCGCTAGACCATAGGAAGACAATAAGAAAAAGAGGCTTAGAGGAGCCAGAGGAGGGAGAAGACGAAAACCAATTAAAAAAGAAATGGAAATAAAGAAGACAGGTATTTTTAATCTGAGTAAAAAGAGTCTAACAGAGGATGAGGAAAGGGTATTACAATTAGGACTCTCTTTTACCCGTACTGCCGCACTTAATAAGTTCGATACACACATTCACATAAAACAATTCATTCGTAAACTTACTTTAAAACGTAATTTTATGAAAAACCCATTAGAAAGAACTATTGCAATAGAATCAAACACAAACAATGGAATACAATATACCAATTTAAAACCAAAATCAAAATTCTATCCCACTTACAGCAAAGGGAATAATATAGAAGTGTTTGAAAGACTAGTCTCGCAGGAAGTTTCAAAAATTAACGTAGAGGATATGAAAAGTATTAAGTAAAATATATAAAAAAAAGAAAGATTATCATTAAACAACTTGAAAAAAGATGGGAACATTACCATAAAGCCAGCTGACATAGGGGGCAGTATAGTTATTATGGATACTGACAAGTATGTAGAGGAAGCTAATCGCTTACGAAACAATACTGAAACTTATATGGCGATGTTCTATTTTTTACCCAAAGTACAAAAAAATGCCACGAATCCACCTGGAAGGCCCATCATATCCGGAATATCATCAGTTAGTTCCAACTTATCCCAATACATTGATAGACAATTACAAGGATATGTACAGAATTTGCCCTCATAAAAAAAAGACACATCAGAAGTATTAAAGATAATACAAAATATAGAATGGAGTGAGGAATACATTTTGGCAACTAGTGATGTCAGCTCAATGTATTTGCATTTAATCAGAATTTATATTTACAGACAAGAGGGACAGCTATGGGCACGAGGTTTGCACCCAGCTATGTCAACCTTTTTATGGGTAAATGGGAGCAACAATTTATCCAGGGAAATGGCTTGGGTGCAAACCTCATGCTTTTCATATTTCATATTAATTATTTGGAAAGGAGAAGAAAACAGCTTAGTAGATTTGTTTAATGATATGAATACAAATGACATCAATCTAAAATTTACCTATACTATGAGTAAAGTAACAATAACCTTTTTAGATTTGGACATTTGTGTAGAAAAGGGAGAGTTGAACACTAAAAATCATTTTAAAGCGGTAGACGCAAATAATTACGTGCATGCCCAAAGTTGCCATCTGAACTGTTGGATTAAAAATATTCTGAAGGACAGTGTCTTAGAGTAAGACGCAATTGCACTAGACTTATAGACTATGATTCACAAATAAAAATCTTAGAAAACAGGTTCCTAGAAAAAGGTTCTCTATATTACAAGCTAGAGAAATTGAGAGGAAAGACATCTTGTTTAAGGAACAAATAAATAATAAAAAAAGCTATTTAGATGAGGATGCCGTCACCTTAACAATCACTTTCGTAACAAACTACAATTGCCAGTATAAATATGTAGAGAAGATTATTAAAAAATATTGGCATCTCATACAAACAGATCTTGTTATAGGTAAACTAATCCCGAGTAAACCAACTATAATATATTGTAAAGCAAAAAATATAAATAATATATTGGCCCCCAGTGATTTTAATGCTAAAAAATCCGTCACAAAAGACAGAGACCTTTTAGGTAATAATCTCAATGGTTTCTTCCCGTGTTATTGCTGCAGAGCCTGCAAATACAGTACGAAATTAAAAGAGTACAATTCTACAAACACCCAGAAAGAATATACAATTTCAGACACCATTCGGTGCAGTGATAAAGGGGTGATCTACCTCATCCAGTGTACATGCCAAAAGCAATATTTAGGCGAAACGTCACGCACCTTACGCACCAGAATACGAGAGCATCTAAATTTGATTGAAAAAGGAGATCAAGAAACAAGGCTATATGAACACTTTAGAAATGTACATAAAAATAACATCAAGGATTTCAAATTCTTGGGTATTTGCAATGTTAAAAAACCATGGAGAGGAGGAGACTTTGACAAAATGCTTCTATTAAAATAAGCACAAATGATTTATGATATGGGCACTCTTTTCCCACTCAGCCTTAATTCAGAGCTAGCTCTCAACCCCTTTATCCTAGATTAGATATACCTAAGCACATCTCACAACATATTCAGTTCATTATCGATTTACACTATTGCAGTGGCTAATTTATGCACTGAATTAAATGTAAGAAAGTGCGTTATTTATAAACTTAAAGGGACACTGTACCCAAAGTTTTTCTTTCGTGATTCAGATTGAGCATGAAATTTTAAGCAACTTTCTAATTTACTCCTATTATCAAATTTTCTTCATTCTCTTGGTATCTTTATTTGAAATGCAAGAATGTAAGTTTAGATGCCGGCCCATTTTTTGTGAACAACCTGGGTTGTCCTTGCTGATTGGTGGATAAATTCATCAACCAATAAAAAAAATTGCTGTCCAGAGTACTGAACCCAAAAAAAGCTTAGATGCCTTCTTTTTCAAATAAAGATAGCAAGAGAACGAAGAAAAATTGATAATAGGAGTAAATTAGAAAGTTGCTTAAAATTGCATGTTCTTTCTGAATTACAAAAGAAAAATTTTGGGTTCAGTGTCCCTTTAATCTAGGTTGGCTCCATTTTTTTAATTAACATTAGCAAATTAACAATTATAGAAATAGGGAATTATTTACACTCTATGTATACACACAAAGTTAGTAATTTTTTCTAGTCCCTTTTTTTTCTTTTTCTTTTTTTATAGGATCTATACATTATACATATTTCCCATATTGGAGGCGTAGGTAAGGGGTGTGGCCGATTTAAATAGCCTCAGGTAAAGGTGAGTGGAGCATTTAAAGGCATAGCGTAGCAGAACTAAGTGACAGAACAAGACCAACCCTGACAGGTAGTTCTTCAGCCTCTTTCTTAGAAAATGCATCTTAGAGTTCACAGTAAGCTTCCAGATATATCTTCAATGGTGGATGATCTAATCCGGATGGGTAATTGAACACAATGACTGATGTTCTTTTCCCCACAATGTGAGTTCCCAAGATGGCCAATGGAAAGTTGGGTTGCATTTTTTTAACCATGGTAACCACAGAATAAGACCATATTTGAGGTTTGGACAATATTACACTGGAGATATTCAGATTTTATTGCACCAATGGTATATTGTAAAGGGATAGTATTCCACAAGATATATCCACTGCCCAATTGTTGCCCGAAAAAGGAGATAATCAAATAGGATTTGTTTGTCTTCTCAAAGGAATATGATGCCGACATGCAAAGAATCATGTAAAAAAATTCCAGAGGCTCCAGTATCAACAAGTGCGGGAGTGTTGATGGAGGAAGTCTACTAGAAGTAAAAGAGGCAAATCTTCTAAAGAGAAGATTTCACAATTTCTCTTAGCTCTGTTCCTCTAGCCTGGACTAAGTACTCTCCTGTTTCCCAACCAGGTAGGGTAACTATGTATTATATGACCCTTTGTACTTTACAATATAGAAAATGGCCTAATGAGCGACAACTTTCTGTCTCATACATTTTAATTGAGCCCACTTCTATAGGCTCAACCTGACCAGAATATGGTGTCTCCAAAGTAGGAAGACAATGTGGAGACAATCTGATTTGTGGTTTAGGCAATTAAAATTTTTGATCTCTTTATTGCTGCCTATCCTATCTTGTATCTAGGCGAATGCAGAGATCTATCAAGGCTTCCATAAATTCAGGTAGGTCTTCACCTTTCAAATATTTTCTAAAAGCTTCTTTAACTCTCCAGAATTCCATTCAGTCTCTGCTGCCAACATCCAAAAGTGCACTGCAAATTGAGTGACATGGTGTCTACCTTGGAGAGCTGTGATTGCTTTAGTTTCACATCCATATTCTGCAGTTGGGCTGCATGTTTACCCTATACCTGTCCCTGATGTGTAATGGCTTGGCTAAGCTCTGAAGGATCCATAATTTTGTGGCCCATTTATGCTGTCAGGCCTTGTAATAAGCGTCCCCCTTTCTAACCATCCTGGTCACTGGCCGGTGTCAAGTGAAGTAGAAAAATACAGGTGTTTTAGTGTAGCGCTAGTTGAAACCCTTGCTACATATGCTTCCCTTTTCTCACAACAGAAAAAAAAGAGTGATTTTTTGGATAGAAAATAGTGTATATGTGCGCTAGAAGAAAGCTATAAGGTTAATTGTAATTTCAAATATTTGATGTATATCAAATGATCATAAGTGAAATGAAAATATTTGCAAAATATTTGCAAAACCTCTGAACCGATGGACATTGGTTTCACCAAGGGTCCACAAAGAATCACCAACAGATAAAAAATGTATGCATGTACTGTGCTTCCAGTCTGCATACAGTAAAAGAATGCCCCATCCTACAGAGACAGAAGAAGAGTAAGTCTAATTTCAGACAAACCTGTTTAACCACCAAGTTTAATGATGTTGCTTATTGTTCCTTGTCTCTCTCATTGCAGTGGGACCATCATCATTTTCGTAGTGAAGCAATAATCGATTCTGGGGCTTACACTTGTTTAATTGATTCTGCACTTGTAAAAAATAATAAAATTCCAGTCGTTTTGAAAGCAAAACCTGTCTCTATTAGTTATTGACGGGACCCTCATTAAAACGGGGCCCATAACAAACCAAACAATTCCAATTAAAGTCACTACCTTAACAGCTCATGTAGTATATATCTCATTTGATGTAATAACATCTTCTTTGTTCCCTGTAGTACTTGGACTTCGATGGTTACAGACTCACCAACCGACCATACTCTGGGATCGTCTGGAGGTATAGTTTACCTCAGAGTACTGTAAAAAAACCTGCTTCCCACATTCTACCATATGTAATTTAACAGAAGTTAGTATATCACCCGACTACCAAGAATTCTTAGACGTTTTCAGCAAAAAAGAAGCCAAATGTTTACAACCTCATCAGCATTATGATTGTCCTATAGAACTTATACCAGGGTCCTCAATTCCTTATGGACACATATATCCCCTGTCACAGCCAGAACTAGAGCACCTGAAGACTTTCATATCTGACAACCTGCTTTAGGGTTTCATCCGTCCATCATCTTCTCCAGCGGGGGCAGGATTTTTTTTTGTTCGGAATAAGGACCAGTCCCTTAGACCGATCATCGACTACCGGGAACTCAATAAAAGGACGGTAAAAAATTGTTACCCTTTGCCTCTCATCCCAGAACTCATTGAATGACTCAATCAAGCTCAGATATATACAAAACTGGACCTCAGGGGAGCATATAATTTGATACGAATTAGGAAAGGGGACGAATGGCTCACAGCGTTTAGAACTCGTTATGGGTTGCACAAGTACACCGTGATGCCATTCGGAATCTGCAATGCTCTGGCAACTTTCCAATATTTAGTAAACAAAATTTTCAGGGATTTGCTGGACATCTGTGTTGTAATATACTTAGACGACATCCTAGTATATTCTGACAACCTCATCGATCATAAAAAACATGTCAGATGGGTACTCTCCCGTTTACAACACAATCATCTGTATGCTAAGCCGGAAAATTGTGTTTTCCATAATACCGAAATCACCTTCCTCGGATACAAAATAAGCCCTAGAGGAATAGAGATGGAGAACACCATGGTTGAGACGATACAAAATTGGCCGGCACCTACCTCAAAAAAGGAGTTGCAATTATTCCAAAAAACGGAATCCCCCCTCATACAAAATAGGGGATAAAGTATGGTTGTCAACAAAAAATGTCTAACTCAACACCCCTAGTAAAAAACTTAGTGTGACATTCATAGGACCTTTTCAGATTGTGAAGATAGTCAACGATAATGCAGTTACCCTTGACTTACCCTCTACATACCGATTACATCCCACATTCTATGTGTCCCTCCTCAAAGCGTACAGAGAATTAAGTCATCCTGATAACGTGACTCCACCAGACGCCTATCCAGACTCCAATGAAGAATTTGAGGTTGAATCTATCTTAGATTCCCGCATTCGACAGGGAGTACTCCAGTATCTTACCCACTGGAAAGGCTATGAATCTGATGAGCACTCTTGGGAACCCTCCAGTAACCCTCAAGCACCTAGTTTGATTTCCCTATTCCATAGACGGCATCTGGACCGGTCGAGGTTTGTGGCTTCTGGGCAGCTACCCTGAAGGAGGGGGTATGTCAGGGTTGGTCTTGTTCTGTCACTTAGTTCTGCTACGCTATGCCTTTAAATGCTCAAATCACCTTTACCTGAAGCTATTAAAGTCGGCCACGCCCCTTACCTACGCTTCAGTATTTTCTTTTAGGATTGTAAGAGTCACAGACTCTAACCTCCTGAGGATACAAGCCAATCTCACTTTGGTGGGATCTCTACCTTTACCAGCAAGCTTACTGGATTTGAGGCTTAATACGGCGTTGCCGACTCAGCTCGCCTCCTATTAGTCACTAATCTCCATCTGATTGTTTCAGCGTTATCCACGCTGGTCTCTCTGTTGCGGATTCAACTCCATTGCTCACTCCTGCTGTACTTACCTGCTATAATTCCACCTACCTCAGTCATCAGATTTTTCAAGCACAGGTCGCTATCTACCAGGGAGTAACTCTGCAGTAAACATCCTCAGCGTACAACGCCACGCAACGGCACTATTGCTTGTCAGCCCTGCAGCAGCTGAGATGCCTCCGCACAACGGATAACCGCTGTTCCCACAGACAGTGTCTGCATACCAGCTACAGCCTGCTCACATCTGCTCAGCATAACACCTAAGGTAAGATACTTTGTTACATTTAGATCTGAGGTTAACTCCATTACAGACAGGAAGTGCTGCCATGCTATAAGAAACTGTCACAACTAGTTATCGGTAGACTAAGTCATCTATTAAAATCCTCCTAATAGTACTCCAGCCTGCAGTAGATCTGGAGTATGCTCAGTTTGTCAAAGCTAATTAAATCAAGTTGCCAGTGAACTAGTTACTTGTAAACTGCCATACTTTGCAGCTATTCACACAGGCAAACATTACAACAATTATTTCTGCAGTTGTGATCCATCTCTGATCTAACCCACTAAAGAATCCTGACACTACCACAATATAGACCTTATAATTATTCAATATAGTTGCTCCCAGGGGCACCATAGCTAAAGGACAGACTTCTTTTCCCTTGTCCAGACCTGAATCGGAGGCCTTGGAACAATATATTGAGGACATTTTATCTTGTGGCTTTATCAGACCATCATCTTCTCCAACTAGGGCAGGCTTTTTCTTCATTTCAAAGAAAGACAGTGGTTTATGTCCTTGCATTGACTACAGATAGCTTAATAAAATGATGGTAAAGAACAGATATCCATTACCACTGATCCTGAAGCTTTTTAATGCTGTCAAATGTGCCACAATGTTCACAAGTTAAATCTTCACGAGGCATAAAATCTAATTTTTATGATTAGTCGCAATGAATGGGAGGCAACATTTAATACCAGATAGTCCCCTTTGTGTACTGTGTGATGCCCTTTGGCTGAGCAGTGTTTCAAAACTTTATTAATGATACATTTCATGATTATCTAAACCGACTTGTCATTGTATACTTGAGTAACATCTTTTTTTTTTTAAATAAAATTTTTATTGAGACATTGAATGGAAATAACAGGAAAGAAAGTATGTCCCAGCACGAGACAAATACAAAAATAAATAACTGATACATATCACGTTTGAAAGGTACATAAGGATTAAAACATTAATGTGCTGATATAGTATTTGTTATAATAGTATCTAGTCAATAGGAGCTCAATATTTATATAATAGTAGGAGTCAATGACATGGAAGGTATCTAGGTTGATAACAAAGGGATAACATTTGACATAATTTATAGCACCAGCTTTATGACCTTAAATATGAAGAGCAAACAGTGAAAACAAAACATGTGTGACTGGGACATATAGAAATGAAGTCTCGATTTTATAATATAGATAACGAGTGGTCCCTACTCCCAGATAAGGGACATTCTATACGCTGAAGATAGTGAGAGGAAGGGAACTGGCTTCTAACAGGCCTCCCGTAGGCCTGAGTGTATGGGGGGTGGGGGATGCAGCGGGCAAGAGCCGCTCGTAATGGGGGGGAGAAGGGAGGGCGGAGCTAGTTAACTTGTTATGAAGCTTCGCAGGAGGGACCTGTTGTTTACATAACTAATAAGGAGGGGCATAGCTTAATCAGGGTAAAGTAATTATCTACATGAGGTGTTATGCTCATATAAGGAGAAAGTAATAGTAAATGTGTAGAATATGCGGCCAAGAGAGATCTAAAAGCTAATTATGAGAAGCAATGGGCCTCAACAGTCACTCTGCAGTGTTATGGGGAGAGGGGGACATAAGAATGTATGGAGCATAGGGAATCTCTGGACGAGCCCCTCTCCTAGGGGAGTGCCATCTATAGGCGATGCTGGAAAAAGGAGTAGGGATATGACCCGCAGGCAATAAGCACCGGCGGGAAAGGGAGGAGAGAGGCTCAACCAGAAAAAGTCATACATACTGATAGTGTGTACAGAACTCTAAAGAAACTAGCAATGACAGTCCAACAGTCACAAATAATAGCAAATAACATGTAGGATAGAAATAACCCAACATTAAGGTAACAGTTACAAATACCCAAACAACTGAATATATTGGTTCAGTGTAAATCTATAGAGATCCCCTTAGAATACAAAAAATGAAGGAAATTATATTTAGACATACTATCAGTATACAACTAAAAGGATAAGGATATTACATGCAAATACAGTAGGTAGCAATAGCCTCTTGGAAGATATAACCAAGAAGACATGATAGTATTAGCCAGAAATATGGGATGCAAAACCAATGTGAGAGCCTGGGAGCTTTTAGGCTAGTTAGTGATATAGATAAACCCTCCTGTATCCCCCATGTAAGCTGGGTATAATAAACATGACTCATAACGTTGTAAAGTATGGGGATGGGATTGTTTTTCTACTATCCTTTTGACCTGTGCAGGGCATAGTTACTTAATAAGATGTAATAGCAGAGGCTCCCCAATCCAATGAAATACTGTCTCCAGTAATCAGACTTATGGCGAGTGCAAAATATCAGACTGTGAATAATACAGTGTAATTCAAAGATTCGGCATTCATCACACACAAATAACAAGGGACTCGCCTGCATTTATCCTTTCAGGAGTCAATTAAAGCCCTATTCTTAGGGAGTTGTATGCACTATCCTAGGGATACTTATAACTTAGGTGCGTGTAAAGCTAGGTAGCTGGGTAAGCTATACTACATAAAATCTTTCTGGTTACAAAAATCTTTATGATCAAGTATTGTTGCCTCATTATATTGGTTCGTGTAACTTGCATAAATTGGGCTCAATAAAATATGGTCTACCAAGAATACATAATATAAGGGAAGCTGATCTGAGGTAATTTTAACCTCTTCCTGTTGAGGAGTCCTCAGGTGCATTAAATGTAAAACCAGATAAACAAATAGCAAGCTATAGCAGACCTAAACTAGTGGGGTCAAGTTTAAATTAGATAAGTCAGGGTGTATTATAGACATGTCTATGCCCTGAAATAGCTACTATGACACATATTCATCTACAACAGACTACTGTACATTCCCTGTGAAATCACCTCATTTGGTATTTGAATAGAAGAATTAACTAAAAATACTTACAAAGTGTTAGGTATATAATATACATTAAGATTAATACAGGAAATATACCCTTAATTAAACTGTCCAACTTTTTGCATGTTGGGGCTATATGATCGAGAGAAAAAAAAAAAAAAAAAAGATACAGCTACAGGAAGAGTAGAGGGACATAAAACATAACAACATTGAGTCTCTTATAATTGGAACACATATCTGATGACCGATGCCTATTACATCTTGTCCAATGGGCTGTAAAATCCCAGGGTATAACTAAATAGCTGATGAAAAAAAAAAAGCTTAAGTTTAAAAGAACAAGAATTGCTAACTGTTGAATACCGGATTATTAAGATGGCAATCAACAGGGGCAAAGGTAAAGTCCCAGACATAAAACTGTTGTTGCGAGATGAGAGAGTGCCTGAGATTCTACCCGACGCCCCGTCTGCAGCCCACTGTGATCTGGGTGGTTACAAATGTCCTCTCCCTTTTTGGATGTTGAGGTGCCGGTCTTCTTGCAGCTGTGGGGAATCTAGCAAAGCGTGCTACTATCTGGACACTCGGGTGACATTGGGGCTGTAGTTGCTTTAAACTGCCCTCATGAAGCTCTTTTGTAGTTAGCGTTGTTTCTGAAGCTGAGGCATTAGATGACCGTGCCACCTCTGGAGAGTATACAAGAATGTAGGGATCAGTAAAAACTGTCCCGGGCAAGACAGGCGTGTTCTGCGCTATGCAGGTATTAACTCCCAGAGCGACGTTCACTAGCGGTCTGTGGTTAGTTTCTATGGCCCAACCGGGAGATATAGGGGAGATCCTTACACAATTCTCGCGGTCTAAGTCAGCTGCAGCTTCCGACTCCACGGGTTTCTCACCAATGCTTAAGTTGAGGTCCGGAGTCAATGCGGGGGAGACTCTGTTCTTTTCACATCTAGTGACCTCTTCTAGGTTAGGAGAGTAATGGGCGCTCATGTCTAGGTAGTTGGAGACATTGCCACGCTCGAGACCTAGCGGTTGGTATGGGGGAAAAGTGGCAGACAGGGTGTCCACAGGTAGAGGGAGCTTAGAGCAAAGTCTGTATTCCTCATCTACCATCCTCCTTTGCAAGATC
This sequence comes from Bombina bombina, assembly GCF_027579735.1. Classification (NCBI taxonomy): domain Eukaryota; kingdom Metazoa; phylum Chordata; class Amphibia; order Anura; family Bombinatoridae; genus Bombina; species Bombina bombina. Next base: position 423,372,445 of record NC_069504.1, read on the forward strand.
ATTTCGTCTCTTAGCCGAAGGTAGTGAAAGTCCAGTTTAACTTCTAGTTGATGCAGTAGGCGTAGAATCTCCGCCATTTTGGATAGGATGTAGCTCTCGTAACAGATCCTCAGAAACGGTGCAAATTCTCCCGAAGATTACCACTTCTCCCCCTGTTCCTTAGCCCCGATGTTTCTGTTAATCCTTCTGGGCTAATAGCATAGAAAATTAGTAATAATTTATAGAAATAATGGCTATTATAGAGTGTATAGCATTAGGAGCTCCCTCAGATCATGTCCTACTTCCTCAGCGGCTAACTCCGCCCCCCCTTGAGTAACATCTTGATTTGGAACTTTATTAAAAATACATTTTGTGATAATCTAAACAGACTTGTCATAGTATAAGTATACTTGGATAACATCTTGATTTTTTACAAACCTCTAAACTTTGTGAGCACAGGCTGTATGCCAAGATGGAAAAGTGTGAGTTTCACAAAGCACAGATATAATTTCTGTGATACATCATCTCATCCAATCAATTTCAGATGGACCCAAAAAAGCTGTCTGCAATTAAAGATTGGCCTAAACCCACTATGGTTAAAGAACTACAACTATTTCTAGGGTTTTCAAATTGATACTGTTGTTTTATTAAAGATTAAAGATTATGCATTGACGACTGCTCCACTCACAGCTCTATGGCCCTGATGACAAAAACATCCACAATGTGGCAATATATTCAAAAGGGATCAGTTGTGGGAATGGAGGTGAAATATTCAAAAGGGCTGAAATCAGTGTATGAAGATAGTCTTGCCGAGAGGCATTTTACAATAAATCTCGGGAGTGGAGATAATGGCAATATTTTCAAAGCAGTATCGCCCCTTACATTGAAAGTGTAATATAAATGATCCCTTTGCACAGTATTTTATTAAATACAATTCACATGTGTCAGCAGAAACTTAACCCCTTTTGTTACAACACAAAAGTGAAACTAGGACATCAATATTACCCCTATAGGAGCTGGGGGATTGTGGGTACATAATACATGCATATATAAAGTTTTTATTTATATGTATTTTATTGTATAATACTATAATATGTAATTTAAATGTTCTGATTTAAAAAATTGTATATTTTGTTTTGGCATTTTTTTTTTTTTTAGGAAGATTTGTGTTCATGATATTAATGATTTTGATAGAGCATGCAGTTTTAAGACACTTTCCAATTTACTTCCATTATCACACTTTGTACAGTCTTTTTATAAACAAACTTTAAGGGGAACACGCTCCTACTGAGCATGTGCACAAGCTCACAAGGTATACGTATACTAGTCTGTGATTCACTGATGTCTGTCACATGATATAGGGAAATAGGAGAAAAAATAGCAGCATATTTGAAATTGAGGTGTTAAATATTTGTCATTTTATTATTATGCACTTAATTAAGCACATTTTCTGCATTGAGTGGTTCTTTAATATTTCATAGAAGGCAGCAGAAGTGACTTTATAGTTTTATTTCTTCATTGGTGATGCAAGTTCTCACTATTCTGAATGTGTTATACTAATAATATTGCGACTGCACTGTAACAAAGTGTTATTAATATATGACACATTTGTTACAGTGCAGTGCAACAACAAACATGTTCTATATAATAACGTTTGTTATAGTATGGTCCCAATATTATTAGTATAACACGTTCATAACAGTGAGAACTTACATCAGCAATAAATAAATAAAACTAGAAAGTTGAGGCTACTGTCTTCTATAAAATATTAAAATCACAAACAAAATCTTCCCAACAAAAGAAAAAAAAAACAACACAATTTTTAAAATTACAAGACATACATATAGCACTATACAATAAAATACATATGAATAAAACATTGTATATGCATGTATAATATACCTTCATTCTCACAGCTCCTATAGTCATTTTTTTTTTTTGGTCTTTACTAGCAATGGAGATCGCAGACTTAGCAAATATTTAAGCATTCTGTGGGAGTTTGATGGGTGTTCCATGGGAGTAACCTATCTTTTACTGGTGAAACATTGTGAGTTTGTAATATACAAAGCACTGACCTATATGTTAGATACGCCTTTATAACAATATCTATCTCGCCAGCTTTGCAGTGGCGAAATTTCCAGTGTGAGAAATCTAGAGAATGTAGAGAGAAACTTAATTCACATATCTATAATTTGAAGTGTTACCACACAGAAACCATTATTTGATTGTGTGAATGCACAGTCTATGTTGTATGAACATACTATGAATACAAAGGAACGCCCACCCTGATTGTAGATGAGTAGCGATGTTGGCAGACTTTTGCTGAAGCTGCAATTCCTATGGGAGAGACAACGCCACTCATTGGAAGACAGAAGTTCAACCCACTTTCTTGGAATATATCGCCAGATTTACCGACTGTGAAACTGACAAGGCCAAAAAGGCCATTTTGTGTGGGTCTGACGATGTATTGATCATTATGGCCTAAGAATGGAGCATCCATGTAGATGTGGTCTGACAAAGGCTTTTACCTGATTTGGTCTCACGTTCTGCATCTTTCTGACTATGTTTACTGCCTGCTGCTTTTGTACCTAATACCCTGGAACCTGACCTTGGCTACGTACAACTACTCCTTTGGCATTTTCCTTGGGGTACTTTTGCAGCTGAATCTGCCATATCCCTTTGCTGGATATCCTCTGTCAGTCCTATTCTAACTAGTGCTCTAAGTATTTGTGTAACCTGTGAAAACCTTCCAACTAGTGCCAACTAGCAGACAGGATGGTTACAATTATAGTAATATTAAAATGTATTTGAATGGTATTAGAAAGAAATTGTAAATTAATTGTGATATTGTCTATCAAATATGTTAGCCTTAAAAAGACAGTAAAGCCAAAATTAAACTTTTTATGATTCAGGCAGAGCATGCAATTTTAAACAACCTTCCCATTTACTTCTGTTATCTAATTTGCTTTGTTCCATAGGTATCCTTTGTTGAAAATCATACCTAGGCAGGCTCAGGAGCAGAAATTCACTACTGCGAGCTACATATATGGCTGCACATATATGCCTTGTCATTGTCTTACCTGATGTGTTCAGCTAGCTCCCAGCAGTGCATTTCTTTTTCTTCAACAAAGGAAACCAAGAGAATAATGCAAATTTCATAACAGAAGATAAGTTGGAAAGTTGTTTAAAAGTGTATGCTCTAAATTTATATATATAAATTACAATGAAAAGTCTATAGTCCAACAGCGCTTGATCTTGGTTAGGGTATGTTACACTTTTGCACCCATCTCCGACATATCCACTGCCTATCCAAATCACTTTTTAATTACTTCTATTTCTACCACATTACTGGCTAGACTTTTTGTGGAACCAACTTAATAAGAGACTGTGAAGTAAACAATTCCATAGGTACATCTAAATAAATAAATAAATAAAACAATATACAGGATTTTAAATCAGTATATCCTTATATGGGCATCTCTGCATTTAAAACAAAATGTGTGTTCTGAGGGTAAATATGGAAAATTCCATGACTGCTAGCTGAAAACCCGTTTTACAAATAAAAGGACCATTTAAACTTAGTATTTAAAAAATGCATAAAATGTTTAACTTGAAATAAAGCATTATTGCAATATACATTCATTATTTATTTTGCTTCCTTTTGCTGTAAAATAAATGTAAAAATTGTACTTATTCCACTCTCTCCCAGGGAGGCTTGGGTTAATACCTTTGGCTAATTTATAAGGTTTTGCTCACCCCCTCCTACCTCACATTATCAGTACTCTTTTGCTTTTAAAAAAGGTTTATTATCAGTGTTGCATCAACAATCATGTAAGGAAAGTATTCTTTGCAATAGCAGTGAGCATACAAGGTATATATACACAGTGTTCTCCCGAGGCCCTTTTTAATGGGCACACCTGATTTTACTAACCATCAGGCTAAAGTTTAAGTAAGTAGTCATCTTTATTGTTCAAATTATCATGAAGTACATTTATGTTAAATAATAATTACGTAAAGATTAAAAAGCAATGTATGTCTGTTTATTAAACTAATTAACTAAGCTGGATATGAAACCCAAATGATTCAGATAGATTATGCAATTTTAAGCAACTTTCTAATTTACTCCTTTTATTATTTTTTATTTGTTCTCTTGGTATCTTTATTTGAAAAGCAGGGAAGCAAGCTTAGGAGCTGGCCCATTTTCGGTTCAGCACCTGAGTAGCGCTTGCTGATTGGTGGCTAAATGTAACTACCAATCAGCAAGCGCTACTCAGGTTCTGAACCAAAAATGGGCCAGATACCTAAGAGAACTAAGAAAAATTGATAATGGAGTAAATTAGAAATTTGCTTACATTTGCACGCTCTATCTGAATAATTAAATTAAAAAAAATGGGTTTAATATTCCTTTAAATGGACACTGAACCCAATTTTTTTCTTTTGTGATTTAGATAGAGCATGCAATTTTAAGCAACTTTCTAATTTACTCCTATTATTAATTTTTCTTCATTCTCTTGCTATCTTTATTTGAAAAAGAAGGATCTAAGCTTTTTTCTTGGTCCAGGACTCTGGATAGCACTTTTTGATTGGTGGATAAATTTATCCACCAATCAGCAAGGACAACTCAGGTTGTTCACAAAAAAATGGGCCGGCATCTAAACTTACATTCTTGCATTTCAAATAAAGATACCAAGAGAATAAAGAAAATTTGATAATAGGAGTAAATTAGAAAGTTGCTTAAAATTTCATGCTCTATCTGAATCAAGAAAAGAAAAAAAATCTGGGTTCAGTGTCCCTTTAAGGGGGAAAAATGAGGACAGGATAACCCAGTCTCTTTCCTTAAATGCACATATGGAAACAGAGTTCATGTTATATCTGTGTATTACTTTGTAATTGGTTAGCATTTTTTTTTTTTTTTTTTTTCTGGGGGACAGGGACATCAGTGAAAAGAAAAAACAAACAAAAAATAAACACTTTTTTGATTTAATAAATCTGCATTATTCATTCCAAAATTCTTCTCAGATATGAAGGTACTTTGGTGTGCAGCTTACAACTTGTGTTTAACGTCCCTTTAACTACAGGTCTATTAAATTATGGCTCAGTGTGAAATTTGTGTCAGCCTTTACTTTTTTGACATAATTACATTTGCAAGTATCCCTACATCCTGCTGTCAACCAAAAGCATGTACGTCTTATTCAGTCCCCATTTAAATACCCCTATAGAATAGCCTTGAGTGGGGCAGGGAATTAAAATGCTTCTTAGCACTTGGAGCTGTCAGCTTCATACTTCCGCCTGTAAAATCTGGTTTTCCTTGGCAGGTACAGCAGTAAAAAGGTTATTAGTATTTTTCCACAGACAGTTTCCTGCCAACAATGAAATGTAATTAAAACCAAGAAACTGGCAAATGTCACTGTCATACATCATGCACAGCTCCTTCGTATAAAACATATAAGTCTTTGTAGTTTATGGTCAGTGGGGAATATCCATCAAGTAGGTACAATGCCACATACGAGAGTATAACTGGATTGCTTTATTCAAAGGGGCAGACTGTGGAAGTTACATATATTGAGTAGGTCAGAGAAGATAGTAGTAGTGCAAAAAAATTACATCTCAGCTTAGAGAACTGCTCATTTTATGACGATTATTGGTGACTTGCGATCTGGTTATTTCTGAATAAATAAGTGATATTTGCACAAACGTCACTGCTCGGGGGGGGGGGGGGGGGGGGGGACAACGATTTGTTGATTGCAAATGATTCATCTGTCAATCAAATGCTGTAAATGGCGACTGGAGCTTCGGCTCTTATCCCTATAGCGTTCAGAGTGAAATATCGCTGAAGATAAGTATCTACTAACGATTTGATGAATGAAACTCTCATTCATTTTTTTAACTGCTATCCTTTCAGTTTAGGTAATAGTGTTAAAGTGACATTCACTTTAATGTACAGAGCTTTGCATTATGTATTATATTTCTATTAAATACAAGTGGTAAATAAAGTTTTATAAGGATCCAAACAATGAAGCAATATTGTAAAATGTACTGTAAAGGAGCATTTGCCACTCATTTTATAGTAACTGCAGAGAAAAGAGATAATAGAGGGGCGCCTCATGTGTGCATCAGTATGTCAGGATGAGTCAGTCAAATAGGTGATGCCAAGTGGGTACTCACATTTAACCCAAGCACACTTGTGTGCTGGTAGAAGCAGGCTGGTAACTTGGGGTGTACCAGCTAACCCTCTCCAGGAGAAGATAAAACAGTGCAGGAGTATCCGCCACACTTGGTGTGTAATAGATTCCAAAAAAGTAAGAAGCAGTGGTAATACTGCTCAAAAAGGTGCTGAACCAGAGCTTGTGTAAAACAAGTTAGTTTATTAAAAACAGTAAAAAGCAATGGTTACATATAATGCAAAGTGTTTCTCAGCCTTAGCATCAGCAGTTTCATCAGGCATAATACAGCTTCCAACTAACAAACTATTTAAACTAAATCTAGCCAATAGTGGACAAGAACACATCCATAGTGGGCATGAGAGTACATACAACCTTAATTGGTAATTAGGATAGATACAAAGCAATACCATACAATGTTGTATAATAGCAACTGCAACATAAATTATAATTGCAACATTACAGTCATACAGGGCAACACTATAACAACTTGTACAATATCAATTGTAACATGAACCACAATCACAGTACTGCCTGAAAAATATATATCTATACACATAACTGTGACAAATTTCAGTAAGATGTGTATATGTCACAAATCTATGCATATGCCATCAAGCAAATAATGAGAGTGAATTCACAGCACTGAACACATGCACAAACATACCTCAGTCCTAATCTCCATGAATTTACTAAATATTCTGCTTGCTTAATAAAAGTCAATTTAGAGTAAAGGACTTATGATCATTACCCTAACATCTTGCAATACTTACAGTTATAAATTGTGGTTTTTCACTTATTTCTTATGTGAAAATTATGCGTGTTCGATGATGGCCATATGTTTGCTCATACAATGTGAACGATCATAATGCGGGAACAATATGTAAGGGATATTTGTTGTTATTTAGCCCATACGGGGCTACGGGAGAATTAAATTTTGTAAGGCGTTTACATTTTACGGAATACATCCAATCAATGTGTCTTATTTCTTGTGGCTCACTATATTTAGCCAATAGTATAGTGTGGAGCATATGACGTATGACGTTAGACATGTGGAGTGAAATCTGGAGTGGCTCTTATTAACAATACCACTAAGGTGTGTCCATTCCTAATGAATAAGTCTTGAATAATGAAGCCCTTCTATGGGCGTAGCTTACTCTCGTGATAGTTATGTGAAACCTGTTAAGTGTAATATGTAAAATAGAATTATAATATGTGTCTTTTTATGCACTGTGTAAAGTATAATCTAGAATAAGAATTGTGTATGAATATGTGTCATAGGACACCATTATTTATAAAAAAATATTATAAAACCTAAATCACTTAAATAATAAGTGTGTGAGTCACTAATAGTTTGAGATACATATGTAATCTAAACTAAATGAGATAATAAACCTCATCTTAAGATCCCATTTAAATCTATTTAGGACTATTTGAAAACAGTGGTAGAGAGTGTAGGTTAAACTATTAATCTAAATATATAAATATATAAAGTGATGTCTATGGAGTACAGTATTTTAAAACTGTACTTGAAATGAAGAGAAATAGTATGTGAATGTCAAATAACTGTATATCCTCCTAAATTTTATATGACTACAAAACTAAGTGTAATACAAGATAGTACCTAGATATTTACTCTAGTATATGTTACTATATTTAAAAGAACACTAATAGTGTAATATATTAATTCAATATGTGAAATATTAATAGTGTAATATATTGATCAAATATAAATTATGTGGTGTAATACTAAATATAAACTCTGGCCAAAAGACCATTAATAATAAATATCAAAGGGAAAATCTAAAGGGGGAACCTTTGTATATTAGCATGTGTCCAATGCAGATGATAACTCAAAGACAACCAATATGGATAACACGTCTATATATAATAATTATCTTGCTCTCACTTATAACCTCATAATAATAGACATATACATTGACAAATGACCTACAGACCTCCATTTACCGAGGTGCACAATATGCATCAAAAAGCAGCTAAATCAATTACCTTGTTTAAGCCAGAGGGAAAGAGGCACTGGAAGAGATAGATCCAGTATCGAATGCTCTCTAATGGAGTGATCACAAAAGTTTTGCGTTTACCATGTTGGTGGACACTGTCTGGATACACTATGTTTCAATGAACCAATTCTTAAGTTTCTATTGTGTTCACTCCATCTAGTTTGTATCTTCCTACACATGCACCCTATATATTGTGTTCCACATTCACATGTGAGAACGTATATAACATAGTCCGAACCACAATCCATATGGGTTTTAATGTCAAAGGTTTCACCTGTGGTATAGCTTGTGATGGGATTGCAGCCATGGGTTATAGATTTACACATATGACCTCTTTTATTACATCTATAGACTCCCAGTTTCTTTTTGTTTTTTAATGGGTTTCAAAGGTAATGCATTGTGTGTATTCCTTTTAGATACCTCTATTTTGCTAGGAGGCAATTTTTGTTTCAAAGTGGGAGCAAGCCTAAAGACCATTCTCGGAATGAATTTGATATTTCCTTTAAGATATGGGTCCCTCAATAAAATGGGCCAATGCTTGTTCAATATCTCTCTAATAGTTTTGTGTCCTGAATTGTACTGGGTAATAAATGCTGGACTTTGTGATATATTCGTCTGATTAATGGTCTTAGACCTAGGAGCTTGTTGCAAAATCAACCCTCTGTCAGTATTCCTTGCTTTAGTATATCCATCTATAATAAGATTCATAGGATAACCTTTTTCTCTGAATCTATTTATTAAAATGGTAGATTGAGTATCATATAATTCTATGGTGCCACAATTTCTTATGATTCGCCTAAACTGGCTATACGGTATATTGGTCTTCCAACTATTTAGACTATTACTTGAGAAAGGCAGAAAATTATTACTGTCTACACTATTAAATAATGTGGATGACAGAAAACTACCATCTACAGTATATTCCATTCTAAATACACATCTAGGAATTCTATTTTATCTGTTAGGATATTAGACGTCCAAACCCATATTGTTTGAGTTCAAACTATTTATGAAATCTTGGGCTGATTGTAGAGACCCTTCCTATATGAATATTAGATAGTCTATGTAGCGGCCATAGAACACCAGGTTCACCCTCCAGTTTGAGTGATAAATATATCTCTCCTCAAATTTGCCCATAAATAACTTGGCAAAACTGGGGGTGAACCTGGTGTCCATGGCCGTCCCTCAACTTTGCAGAAAAAAAAAGTCATCCAAAAACTGGAAATAATTATGTGACAAAATAAATGACATCAAATCTAGTATGAACTTCTGTTGAGAGGAGGGTAAGTATATATTGCTCTCCAAATAAGTATTGATTGCTTCTAGACCCAATCCATGATCTATATTTGATATATTTACTTTTGAAAGTACTGTACTGTTTGAGACTATTTTGACTAAACTGATATTCTTAAACTGCTATAAAGAATAATATCAAAATGTTGACAAATTGTTCTAATGATGACAAATTTAAACTGGGAAATTGAGGATTAAAAGATTCATGCCATTCTTTAGGAAACTGTTAAAAAAACTCAATAAAATAATAGAAATAAAGCATCTGGTTTTATATCCCATTATAAACCTTGCACAAGCTGAATTGGTTCCAAACTGGGAAGAAGGGGGAAAGCCTTTATGCTTTACATAAAAAAACAAACCCGATTAATGTCGCTCCCGGGCTGCCTGATGTATGGGAACTTTTTTTGTTTTAGAACTTGTTCAATTCCTGACAGCTTGATCAGAGCTTCTAATAGAGGAAACCACGAAGGCCTGATAGCAAGTTAAATGGCATGTATGTGCACAATATATGCTGAATCAGGCTTAGAAGCACAGAGGAGAAACAATCCTGTCTCAAAATACAAAAAAATATATTTTCTATGTTCACTAACCTACACTACAAAATGTTGTATTATCATGGGGGATAAAGGCACTAAAAGACCCTACTACCATAATGTAAAGCTTGGTAGAGTCGAGTTGGTCAGGTGACCATCATTACCATAACGTTTCATTTCATGGAACAGATCCAAAACACTAATATTAGAAAATATTACACTGTCCCCACCAGGCTACTTCATAATGCCACCCTGCTGGCAAATTTTCTGTGGAGAACACTGGCCTTCTATATACAGACGTTGAGTGCAGCTAATAGCACTCCTGTGCTGACTAGCACTCACTGCACAGTCCCATGGAACCAAAATCCCAGTGTTTATGGATAATCTGTGTACAAAGGGCAAAATGTAAAAGGAATACCTCACATATTTAATATCCTACCTATAATAATGTATGCTGTTTTCATTAAAGGGTACCTAAACTTGAAACTGAAATGTATTTCAGTTTTTAATACATGTATTTTTGCAATGCACGTGGACAAGCAAATATAAAATATGAACAGAAAGAGAAACAATCTGCCAGGAACGAACAGCAGCTCAGTGCTTGTTCTATGGCTCGGTTGCCACCTGGGAGTAGCTTCTTTAAGCCCAATTGTGCTTTTTCCAGAGGAGAACTTTCCTGAAGTACATCAGTCTGATTCCATCTAACAAGGTCAGCCCAGCCCTACATGCTTCATAGCAAAATTACAACTGTTTCTGTGATAGTTTTTAGTGTGCACAGGGGATATTTAAGCATGCCTACTAGTACATATGTACTCACAGCACTTATTTTATCATCTTTGATGATCGCATGCCATTGCTGGCTCTCTGAGCAGGTGTATTTGAATGGGGGTGCATGTAGTATTTGTACATATGCCCCATGCACAGTAACAGTCATAACTTTCACTAGAAGCCATTTTGCCAATACATATAAAAAATGCTTACTTTCAAAACAAATGCAATCATGCACATTTCAGATTTTAATTTTAATATTCATTTAAGACTGTGCCGTTTGGCAAAGAGAGATGTGACAGAAATGTGCAAATTATAGCCTGATTTTAAAAAAAAACTATTTTAATTTTATAAGTAACGACAGATGCATTTAAAACTGCATTCCAATAGAAGTCGTAAAAATGAAAACACTAAACGGTTCAAACTATTTAAGAATACTCATAACTCCAAAGATCAAAGAGGGCAGATGTTTTGAAGCAGACAGGATAAAGGACAGAATATACATCTGCTGTCAAATCCGCCTTCACTTTGAGGATTTATAGTTTCTGTTTATTATTATTAATTATCATCATTAATATTATTTCCACATGCTACATCAATACTTCAGTATTGTGTCCCTGTAAGGACTGTTTGGCAAAAATCATGTTTGTTTGTTTCTAGTTGTTTATTTTCTTCTTTAAGTGGCTTCCAATAGCTCATTAAATACAACATCAAAACACATTTCTCTGTAAGATGCAAACTGCCAGTTTCAAGTCACGTGGATTACGCAAACAAAGAAAAAGTATGTGCTTATTGACACATCTAGGAATCTTCATACAAAAAGTGTAACTGCAATAAATAAATACAATTCCAATCAAATAAGATTTCACCATGGGGAATACAGAAAAGGGTCAAATGCATTGTCTTTTTTTTATGAATTCCTTTGTTAAACAATTTGTGAAAGAGGAGCTTTAACACTTGCTGAAATTAACTTCCCAACTAAGAAGGTCCAAGCACAATGCATCAATTGACTCTATTATAAGTGGTGGTGACAAAGTTTAATTAAAGTTAATAGATTTCAGTGAATTCTGAATACATTCACCATGAGTAAGCGATTTAATTATTAATAATAATAATAATTAATACTTGGGATCCATGAGGGGCCGTTAGGGACATAACTCAGCTTTGCTTATACTTAGCTTTTGTCACAGAATCGGTTACAGCATAAAGTGAAAAATTTGTATCATATAATGAAATGCATATTTTATATTCTATATAGTGAAATCCATATGCCATATACTGAAATCTGTGTATTATATATGAAATTGATATACTGTATACTGAAATTCATATATGATATACTGAAATTAATAATACATATACTGAAATCCATATGCCATAGAGTGAAATTGATATGTTATATGCTGAATTTCATGGCATATACTGAAATTGATGTCATATACTGAAATTCATATGCTATATAGTGAAAAGCATATATAATGAAATCCATATGTCATGTACTGAAATCCATATGTCATATACTGAAATGTATATGTTATTTAATGAAATCCATATGCTATATACTGAAAATTATATGGAGTGAAAAACTTATTTCCATATACTGAAATCAGTCACATGACCCTGGCCCCTTGCTTCTGTTCCCTGTGAGTCATTCTACTTTTGCAGGCAAAGGAAGCAGGCCTATCTGCTGTAATAGATGAGTACAATCATGACTCTCCTGTGTTCTCAGAACAGAGAGAGACCCCAAGACAATATAGTCCCTGATCAGACACGCACAACAGCCTACAGACCAAAAGATACATGACAGGTTTACTCTGAGATGGGGGGACACAAATTTGAATCCTTGCTTCCTTCAAGGAAGCCATGAGTTTTAACATATGCATCATTATACATTTTTCTTTTTTTGTATATTGCCAGAATGGATCCAAGAAGAGCTGAAGGATTGGTTTGGGAGATTTTAGAAAGGACAGATCTGCATGAAGTGCTCAGTTCTGTTCTTGATCAGCAAAGGCAGCTTCATACCACAGCAGCTCATTGTTCTAGCTCATCTCAACTCTTTCGGCCTAATAGGCAAATAAGAAGTGTGCAAGATTCTCCAAGATACTTTCTCAGGAAAAACTTTGGAAAGTGGAATGACAGGAAAAGCACAAAGTACAATAATCTGGGCATGCATTTCATGTTTGTAGGACAGAGACATGAAGTAAATAGGGACAATGGAAGTGTAATTTTATTTATCTTAATACAGGTCAAACAAAAGTCAAATCTTCAGCTTCCCCTTAAATGCTGTTAAGAAAAAAAAATCTTTCTTTCAGTGATACTACACCTTAGATAAAGTGGTTGTTCAATGCCAGGGGTGTTGACATTTTTAAAAAAAAACTACTTGTCCAAGGGACTAAAGTGGGAGCCCAAACTACTTGTCCCTCATGACAATCTAATAGTCCTGATACACAAAATAAAATTTAAAACTGTATTTAAATAAGGCCCTAATTTAATATTGGCTTGACATTCATATCAGATAGTGACTATGACATGTAGTCACTGTCACTATCTGATCTGCAGCTATTACTGGCTGTCCCACTTCAACCAAGTAATAGCCAGTTAGCCAAGTGACAGCTGATCCCAGTATGCACTGGGATTAGCCGTCACTTAAGGATTCTGTGAAGAATATAGAAAAACAGAAGCGCCACATGGCCTAGTACTGTGTGGATCCGTGAAAGATGGTGTATAAGATGTTTACACTCACATTTAGTTGGGTACCCCTCTTGGTGCAAATAGAGCAGGCTGGGATCAAACAGTCACCCAGCAGACTGATCTCCGGTGTAGCTCGAACACCAGTAGGTCAGGAGGTGATGTTCCAAACAGTGGTACACCAATTAGTCAGGTGTAAATCAAAAGAAGTGGTATAACGGCAAGTGGTAAAAGTAAAACTTACTTTATTAAAACAATAAAATCAAGCAATGCGTTTCTCAGCCAACCATTGGCTGTTTCATCAGGCTTAATACAAACAGTATAAAACACTTGCCATATATACCAAACAAATCGTGTATAATGGGCAACACCTGTAGGGGGTGTGTTAACCAATTAAATGCGTCATAGCAACCAACATAAACATTCCATGTGTGTCTAAACAAGTAAAATATAACAAATAATGATATATACATGATCTCCTAATTATTTTACACATATTGAATATAAAAACCTCATTTGGTAATTTTAGACCTTACATATAGATAGCAATACATGACATAATATAATATAATATCCTAGAGGCTTTTGATATTAGAAAATGCCATAGATGAGTGCGGTTCCGGTGCCTCTACCTCCTAAGTACCTCACCCAAATACAAAACTTAATCAACTCTTTCGTGTGGAAGAAAAAAACCACCTAGAATAAATAAAAAGACCATGCTGCTACCGCGGGAACATGGTGGGTTGGGTCTACCCGACCTAGAAAAATATAGAATGTCCATTTACCTGCAAAGAATTCTGGACTGGAGAGTGGGAGATGATCAGAGGAGGTGGGTCCGACTTGAGAGACAACTTAACCCCGACTTATCACTAGCTTCTACATGTTGGAGCCCTAACTTCCATGAGAAAATTAAAACACTACTTAACCCCATCACAAAAGAGACTTTCACACAGTGGAAAAGGGCTTCTTACCATCCCCCTTGTCTATCCTCTAACCCTGGTCCTCTAACTTCCCTCAGAAATAACCCTGACTTCTCTATAAATCTCTTACAAACATCACTACCTAATACCTCTAGTGAAGATGATATTCTCCTACATAACGTCACCACCAACGATTCCATAAATACTCAAACACAACTGATAGATAGGGGCTACGAATGGGCACGCAACTGGTTTTCTTACAGAAGACTCCATAACTATATAACCACACATAAACATAAAAATAACATGACTCGCCCTCCAACTAATATCGAGAAACTCTATCTCTTAACCTCACCAATTAAACACTCTATTTCCGCTATATATAAAATCTTCACCCAACCCACACCAGGTAATCTTCCTTACTCTATAGAAATGTGGGAAAGGGAGCTGGGCATAACCATTCTACCTCAAACAGCTACTAATATATTCATTAATACCAAAAAGTCATCCACTTCAGCATCTATTCTAGAAACCAATTATAAAATACTACACTGTTGGTATCTAACTCCAAGGAAATTACACCGGCTATATCACAAAACCAGTAACAAATGCTGGAGATGTGGCCATGTAGGGAGTGGCATGGGTCACATGTGGTGGTGGTGCTCTCAGCTAAACCACTTCTGGTACAAAATAATAGATGAAGTCGGTAATATATTACATACGACCCTGCCAGCTGATCCCCTCATTTGGCTGCTAAATAGGTCCGTCAAGCTTCCTTTTAAATCTCTTCTCCCTTTGTTCCGAATATTTACTAACAGCGTGAAAATCCTGATTGAAAGACATTGGAAAGCAAAAGATGTTCCCACTCTGGGAATGTGGAGGGCTAAAGTGACCGAGTTACTAGAGTTAGAGGAGTATTCCGTTTATAAGAGAGGTAGCACAGACAACTTTATATCAATACAAGCAATATGGGATGAATACATTAGAACAATGAGATCCAACTAAGCTAATGGTGTCCCACTTCGACAAGAGCAGAATGCCGCTTTTTAACGTGACCCCGAGGCTGGACAGTCCCCTATTTCCCCCTCTTCCCTCCCCTAAACTTAATGGCTATACCGAGTTTTTTTTTTTTCTCTCCTCCTCATATGGTACTTGTTCTATAAATGTTTGGATCTGTGCCTTCCTTTAACATCTTTAATACTGTAATGTATACCATAATGTGCATATTTGTTGTTGGATGTGTATTGATTCACTTCAATAAAAAGAATTTGACTAGAAAACGCCATAGATGACTCTCCATATGTTCACAGGTATAGGCTCTCCAGTATGTCTGTAATAAAGATCCAAATCACAGTATAAATATTTAAAGTTATCCAGTTAGCTTTTCATGACTTATTACCATGAATACTATGAGCCACAACAACAGCACAACAGTATGAGATCATCATCCAACAGACAAACTCCCAATTTTTATAATGAAAGACCTACACATTATTTGCCATCCTCCAACAATAGATTTCAACCTTTGAGATCAGATAGCCCTGAGGGCTCTAAAGTCAATCCTAATCCCACCACGTCCTATGAACAATGTTCCACTTCTTTTTTAGAGTTAGGCCCAAATCACCAGTTGGAACAATGTTCAATGTCCCCTTGACTGCCACGTCAAACATAGCAGAGGGAAATCAACAACCACGAAAAAAGGGAAACTTTTAAAATATCAGAAAGGAATATTTAACTTGTCTGATCATACACTTAACACTAATGAAATTAGATTTTTTAGGGAAAGGCTTATCCTTTAGTCCTTCAAATACACCTAATATGTTTCAACTTTTTGAAGATGTGAACAATTTTACAAGAAAATTGTCACTACAAAAATATTTCGCAGAAAAACGTACCAAAATAATGCTAATACTCCCATTGTGTTGGACATTATGGATGAACGTTTGAAAGACGGTTGTGTGGTTTACGAATCTGATACCTTATTGGATCAATTAATTGAAAATTACCAACACACTCACTTCAAACCTAAATCCAATTTCAATCCACCTAGATTAAAAAAATCTCACAATAACATCTTTCAATCAATGGTTTTGAAGGACTTGGAGAAACTCCCCAAAATATTAAAATATTGACACAACCTTAGTTCTGGCAAACAATATGCTATTAACACCCTAAAGAACAACAAAAATATAGTGATTCGCCAGGCGGACAAAGGGGGTGGAATAGTCCTCCAGAACATGGTGGATTATATAGCAGAGGCTAACCGTATTCTCAATGATACAAGCTATTATAGAATTTTACCCAATGATCCTACTATCATTTTCTCAAAAAAATATATTCTTTACTACAAGATGGATTGGAAGAGGGTATTCTCACTAAAAAAGATAGAGTATACCTCTATCCAAAAGATCCTAATTTAGCATTCTATTATCACATACCAAAAATGCAAAAAAGTTTTCAAAATCCCCCTGGACGTCTTATAATAGCTGGTATTGGTAGCCTCACAAACAAACTTTCTGCCTACATTGATTCTTTTTAACAGAAACATGTAATAGCACTACCGTCATTTATCAGAGACTCCTCAGATTTATTAACCAAATTAACAAATTTAGAAAGGATCAAAACGAATTACAATCTTTGGTGGATTACTAGTGACGTGAGCTCACTCTATTCTAATATTCCTCATGACAAAGGCATAGTAGCAATTCAATCTTATCTCAAAACCGATTTTATATATATATATATATATATATATATATACACACACACAGTATATATATATATATATATATATATATATATATATATATATATATATATATATATATATATATATATATATATATATATGTCAGACAAACAACAAAATAATATTAGTGAACTTATTTATTTTATTTTACACCACAATTATTTTGAATAGACTAATGGTACGGCCATGGGCACCAGATTTGCCCCCAGTTTTGCGAACCTTTACATGGGACACTTTGAAGAAACTTGTATTTATGGGTCTCGCATGGGGGTAAGTCTGGTGTTCTATGGCCGGTATATTGATGCCCTGATTTTTTTGTTCAAAGAATCCTTTTCTGAGGCATCCTCATTTACAGATTCTCATAATATTAATGATTATGGCTTAGAGTTTACTAGTAATATCCAACCCACAAAGATAGATTATTTAGATCTGACTCTCTCCTTTTCATCTTCAGGTCACATAGTTTCTGAAACATTCTTTAAGAAAGTTGATTGAAATAGCTTTTTAGATTTTACAAGTAACCACTATTTAAGCTGGAAGAGAAATGTCCCTAATGGACAATTTAGGCTTATAAATAGGAATTATAGCACCAAAGAGAAATATGAGATACAATCTACTATCCTTAAAGATACATTTCTTGAAAAGGGATATCCTTTAGAGCTTATACAGCAGGGTTATCTCAGAGCCCTTAATGATGATAGGAAAAAATATTTTTCCAAGGACACACATAAAAAGAATAAAAAAGATACAGCAACTGAAAAGCCACTAGGTGAACCTAACACTCCATTGTTTGTAACTGGCTTTATTAGCCATCATCAAGAGATTAAGAAAATTATCTCAAAACAATGATCCATTTTATGTGATGATCCTTGTCTGAAAAATCAGATCTCATCCAAACCTAGGGTAGTTTTTAGAAAAGCCCCCACAATTAAAAACAAATTAGCACCAAGTAAGGTAGTCAGGGAGAAAACTCATTCTATTGACACTAATGTGCCCAAAAATAAATGTAAAAAAACTTTTCTGTGTCATTTTATACCTCGGTCTGGTGCATTCAGATGTCACAAATCTAGGTGTAGTATGTGTAAGGGTGTGAAAAATGGTGCTAAGACACTTCAGTCAAATGTTAAAGGAGAGACTTTTGTCATTGGAAAACGCCTGACATATGAATCAACCTTTGTTGTATATCTGATACAGTGCGTTTGTGGGGCTCAATATGTAGGGCGCGTGAGCCGCACGGTCAAGAGACTCTGGAGCGAACACATTCATAATGTAAAAAGGAAATTTTTGAAACACAGTGTTTCAAGACACTGCACTTATGTTCACAGAGGTAGCTCTGAAACACTTTCCATTCTACCTATTAAACAAATATCTAAAAATGCCCATAATCCTTTATTACTACTTAGGCGTAGGGAAACCTGCTGGATCCACAAATTACATACTTTGACCCCAGAGGGCCTAAATGAATGTGTGGATCTAGCAGCTTTCAATTTATGAACGCCTAGCTTTATCTGGTTAATAATTTGATACACACTTCACATTATTACAACTAACAATATGTACCCTATATGATAATAACCAACACTATTGGGTTTAGTATATCCACTACCAGTTTGTTAGTGTGTAGATTAATTTTCACCTATTATTACCACTATTATTATTATTTAGATATTTTAGATATAGTTTCCCTAATAGGTTTATAGATAAATTACACACATCATTACACTATACATTGACACATTATGTCATAAATGGCATTAATGTCACAGTAAATCATTATTATTATTACTATTATATAATCAATTAATTCATCACAATGGGTCTTCGTTGCCAACACTGTTCTTCTATTTACATACAGTATATCTGGGTTTTACAGATTTAATATAAATCCCCATCCATATATAGTCTTAGCACTCATCTATATCCCATCCTTTTAGATAATGGATTTTAGTTTTATCACGTATAGTAATCTATATCACCTCCCACTTCCCTTATATTAAGAGTTATTAGGTATCTGTTATGGATCATATTTATTGGTTGGAACTAATGGGAAGCTATATGAGGTCACTTAATAATAAGAGCGATATGTATACATACACTTTATGGCGATGTCCGTATCATCATCAAGTTTTGATACTGGATTCCCTCCTGGGATAAATTACTATATATTTTTCCGTAAGGGTCCTCAGAACAATAGAATTATTGTTAGATCATCTGATGCTTATGATCTGTCTCTTTAAGCCTCTTCTGTTTACTCTTACGCTTTCCCATTCCAGCAATGCGCCCCCCTGTGTAGACACGTCACTGAGGGGAGGCTCTGAATAATAATGACTTTCTAGTTATTCCGAACCAATACTACCTAGGATCACCTTATAGCGCTAGTATTACACCACTTAGGAGGGGATCGTCATTTGGTGACGTTACCCTTTAACCTACAGGGAGTGCAGAATTATTAGGCACGTTGTATTTTTGAGGATTCATTTTATTATTGAACAACAACCATGTTCTCAATGAACCCAAAAAACTCATTAATATCAAAGCTGAATAGTTTTGGAAGTAGTTTTTAGTTTGTTTTTAGTTATAGCTATTTTAGGGGGATATCTGTGTGTGCAGGTGACTATTACTGTGCATAATTATTAGGCAACTTAACAAAAAACAAATATATACCCATTTCAATTATTTATTTTTACCAGTGAAACCAATATAACATCTCAACATTCACAAATATACATTTCTGACATTCAAAAACAAAACAAAAACAAATCAGTGACCAATATAGCCACCTTTCTTTGCAAGGACACTCAAAAGCCTGCCATCCATGGATTCTGTCAGTGTTTTGATCTGTTCACCATCAACATTGCGTGCAGCAGCAACCACAGCCTCCCAGACACTGTTCAGAGAGGTGTACTGTTTTCCCTCCTTGTAAATCTCACATTTGATGATGGACCACAGGTTCTCAATGGGGTTCACATCAGGTGAACAAGGAGGCCATGTCATTAGATTTTCTTCTTTTATACCCTTTCTTGCCAGCCATGCTGTGGAGTACTTGGACGCGTGTGATGGAGCATTGTCCTGCATGAAAATCATGTTTTTCTTGAAGGATGCAGACTTCTTCCTGTACCACTGCTTGAAGAAGGTGTCTTCCAGAAACTGGCAGTTGGACTGGGAGTTGAGCTTGACTCCATCCTCAACCCGAAAAGGCCCCACAAGCTCATCTTTGATGATACCAGCCCAAACCAGTACTCCACCTCCACCTTGCTGGCATCTGAGTCGGACTGGAGCTCTCTGCCCTTTACCAATCCAGCCACGGGCCCATCCATCTGGCCCATCAAGACTCACTCTCATTTCATCAGTCCATAAAACCTTAGAAAAATCAGTCTTGAGATATTTCTTGGCCCAGTCTTGACGTTTCAGCTTGTGTGTCTTGTTCAGTGGTGGTCGTCTTTAAGCCTTTCTTACCTTGGCCATGTCTCTGAGTATTGCACACCATGTGCTTTTGGGCACTCCAGTGATGTTGCAGCTCTGAAATATGGCCAAACTGGTGGCAAGTGGCATCTTGGCAGCTGCACGCTTGACTTTTCTCAGTTCATGGGCAGTTATTTTGCGCCTTGGTTTTTCCACACGCTTCTTGCGACCCTGTTGACTATTTTGAATGAAACGCTTGATTGTTCGATGATCACGCTTCAGAAGCTATGCAATTTTAAGAGTGCTGCATCCCTCTGCAAGATATCTCACTATTTTTGACTTTTCTGAGCCTGTCAAGTCCTTCTTTTGACCCATTTTGCCAAAGGAAAGGAAGTTGCCTAATAATTATGCACACCTGATATAGGGTGTTGATGTCATTAGACCACACCCCTTCTCATTACAGAGATGCACTTCACCTAATATGCTTAATTGGTTTGTAGGCTTTCAAGCCTATACAGCTTGGAGTAAGACAACATGCATAAAGAGGATGATGTGGTAAAAATACTCATTTGCCTAATAATTCTGCACTCCCTGTATAAACATATGACACGTCACACAGACTCGGCACTTCCTGGCCACACAAGAAATATAACAAACTTTCTCACACTCACATATTAGTGTGCACGGTATAATGCTGCATAAAAGATTCATTGTACTTTTGGATCAATATACATCTTCTTTTGCAGGATCAGTAAGGAGCTGGAAGCAATTTTTGAATTGAATATAAGTAAGTACTTATCTTACGAATTTCCCTATGAAACATTCTGACACGTTATAGTCTGGAATGTGTTATTTGGTTTTGTTCTGGCTTTGTTTCTGTGGAAAGTCATATAAAGCTAACTGGATAACTTTAAATATTTATACTGTGATTTGGATCTTTATTACTGACATACTGGAGAGCCTATACCTGTGAACATATGGAGAGTCATCTATGGCGTTTTCTAATATCAAAAGCCTCTAGGATAATATATTATTTCATGTATTGTTATGTAAGGTCTAAAATTAATAAATTAGGTTTTTATATTCAATATGTGTCACACAATTAGGAGATCATGTATATATCATTATTTGTTATATTTTACTTGTTTAGACACACATGGAATGTTTATGTTGGTTGCTATGAGACATTTAATTGGTTAACACACCCCCTACAGGTGTTGCCCATTATACAGGATTTGTTTGGTATATATGGCAAGTGTTTTATACTGTTTGTATTAAGCCTGATGAAACAACCGCCAGTTGGCTGAGAAACATGTTTCTTGATTTTATTGTTTTAATAAAGTAAGTTTAACACTTACCACTTACTGTTATACCACTTATTTTGATTTACACCTGACCAATTGGTGTACCACCGTTTGGGACATTGCCTGACCTACTGGGGTTCAAGCTACACCAGAGATCAGTCTGCTGGGTGACTGTTTGATCCCAGCCTGCTATATTAGCAATAAGAGGAGTTCCCAACTAAATGTGAGTGTAAACATCTTATACACCATCTTTCACGAATCCACACTGTACTAGGCCATGTGGCGCTTCTATTTTTCTATATTCTTCACAGATTGCTGATTTTGGATCTTGACCTTGATCCTCACACAGACAGCTGCCTATACCTGGATGTGCTCCATAAACTTGGGTTACATTTCTACAATTCCACTTATTGATACATGGGACTTTGAATTTGTTGCAGTTTGTATTGATTAATTTATTTCTTTTTCACAATTTTGGTTATATTATATTTTATTTTCTGTTCCTATGACTGTTGTATTATCATTGCATTACCATTGTCTATTTATATGCAGTCTGACTGTTGTATTAGTATTGTCTATTTTTATATAGTCTAATTTTAGGCTTTATTTTTCATTTTTGACCAAGGGCGACCCCCTATATACTTTTCTTCACTAGCAAGTATAGTCTACTTAAGGATTCTGATGGTTGTGACTTGCCGTCACAATTTGTGAATTATGAAGTAACCCAGACTCACTCATAGGTGGATTAGGTAAGCACTATGCACCTGCCAAACAGTATTGTGGCACAATACTGAAATACAAATAATTCACAGTGATAATTGTTCTTTGTACTTACTTCTCACTGCACTGAACAATGTCAAAAGTGTGTATAAGGTCAGATTTACAAAATTATATATATATATATTTATATATATATATATATATATATATATATATATATATATATATATATATATATATTACAAATAATAGTTGTACTCTCTGGATTTAAGTTTCAATGATATATAATGTGTGGTGCCCCCCCTCCCCTCTTCAGACCACCCTGAAAAACTTTAGACAGTAATAGTGTAACTATTTGGAAGTATTTATTGGATTGCTGCACCCTGGTAACATATCCATGAAGTTTGTGAAAGTGCATTCTAAATAAATATATGTTATCTAAATCACAATATCATCTTTAAAAAGGTCGTAGCGAAAGTCACACTAAAACAGTTATGTGAAGAAATATATGTGATATTGCCTATTTAATATGCTTAGAGGAATATGGCTATACCTCAGTGATGAGGCGCAATGAAGGCTGCAACGATCATCTGGGGTTGCTGTGATCTCTATGTTCAGAGAGGAATTGCCTGGTATTTTGGCACTGGACTGACCGTAATAAACAGAATCAGACTGATCGAATACAGGAAAGTTCTACTCTGTGAAAAAAAAAACTGCTGTCCAACTCTAGGGGGCGCTAAGATGGCACACACTACTATGAATATATATATATATATATATATATATATATACACACACAGATATGTGATACAGAATATATTAGTTAAATCTGCACATTAGAATTTGAGTAACTAGTTAAGTAGTAAAAAATAATATATACACCAATTGGTGCTAATGAACACAGTATACAAGGGTCTTATCTTATCAGAATCCTTGGTAAATGATACTGTAGGTATGAAAGAAGTCTTGGTGTAGTCTTCTGTGGTTATATCATGTTTCAAAAATAGAAACCAATATCTGTAGTCATGGCAGCTCCTCTCCCAACACAGGCAAGGAAACGATATCTGTGAGAGATCACAAAAACAAGAGGGCGCCTCATAACATAATACTGCGAGTTTGGCCAATAATCTTGGACTTAGAAAAATAAAGATACTCACAAAATGAGCAGCACCAATGTGCTAATTAACACAGGTTGAGATCTCTAAGTTTCCCAGCGAACTGATCCCCCAAGGGATGTGGGGGCCCGTGGTGCCCAGATTCCAGATGTCTTTAGATAATAAACACAAAACACCAGGACGCCTCCTAGTATAATGCTGTAGGAATCACCAATAATAGCAAATAGCATCTGATGTCTGATGAAACAGCTAGCACAGCTGAGAAACGCGTTGCAATCTGTTGTTGTAACTTGTTTTTAATAATTTGGGTAATGTACATACACAATGGTTTTTAATCATTTGTTTTAATAAAATCTCAACTGTACTATATGGAAGCCTGACTCTTTTTGGACCTTGTTCTGGGCACCCCTGAGCCCCTACATCCTCCTGAGGATCAGTTAGCTGGGAAACTGTGAGATCTCAGCCTGCCCATTTAGCACATTGGTGCTGCTCATTTTGTGAGTATATTCTCTTCTCATCATTTGCTATTATTGGTGATTCCTGCAGTATTATACTAGGAGGCGTCCTGGTGTTTTGTGTTTATTATCTACAGATATCTGGACTCTGGGCACTCCAAGCCCCAACATCCCTTGGAGGATCAGTTCGCTGGGAAACTGAGAGATCTCAACCTGTGTTAATTAGCACATTGGTGCTGCTCATTTTATGAGTATATTTCTTTTCTAAATCCAAGATTATTGGCCAAACTCGCATTATTACACTAGGAGGCGCCCTCTTGTTTTTGTGAACTCTCACAGATATTGTTTCTGTGAAAAAGAAGCTGCGCCCATGTGGTAAATCGCCATACTGCTAAAAACAATTATAAGATGATACACCCTTATGTGTCCTCAACACTGCTACTCCCTAAATAACAAATGCTCCTCCAAACATATGTTAGGTAAAGATAAGAAAACGCCAAAAAGGGAGAGAGCTAAAACATTAGATGGTTGAGATCAAATACTTGTAGCAATCTAATAGCTATGATAATATAAATGTGAATATTTCAGAGATGTGAATATTTATAAAATGACAACAGATGCAATTAAAGATACAATGAAAGATAAAAACAAATGTGAATTGAGTGATTAATAATTTTTTTAAATATAAATGGTACCAATATATGGGTAACGTTAAAATGTTAGTTAAAAAAGATTCACATTGCAGTGGAATGTACTCAGATCTTAGAAGGTGGTTAGTTTTTAGGACGGTTATGCCGCACAAGAGGCGTCGTCGTAAAAAGAATTGTAATCAAACCTTAGGAGATGCTGTGTGGTGCTGATCAGGCGGCGGAATAGTTTTTGCAGAAAAGAGGATGAGACCCGGTTGTGCGGTATCTGCTTAAGATCCATGTTTATTTTCTTTCGGGTTATGTGGAATGGTGATTGGTGATTGGATTAGAGCAACAAGCCCTTATGGATCCGTTTATCAACGGCAAAGTAGCGTTTCCAAAAGATGTCAAAAGGTGGTCCATATTCCCAAATGGACTTGTGGTATAATCACCTGCTTTGCAGGAAAAGGATTGTCTCCAAAGGATTGGTTTGTAACCGATCACCCACAGGTCTGGGCTTTTCTGTAAGGATTTTTCTTCATTGTTACTAACAAGTAGCATGCAGTGGGCAAACCTCCAAAGGATGGTGAAAGGTGGTCCGTATTCCCAAACGGACTAGTGGTGTAATAACCTGTTTTACAGGAAAAAACATAATTTATGCTTACCTGATAAATTTATTTATCTTGTGGTGTATCCAGTCCACGGATCATCCATTACTTGTGGGATATTCTCATTACCAACAGGAAGCTGCAAGAGGATCACCCACAGCAGAGCTGCCTATATAGCTCCTCCCCTAACTGCCACCCCCAGTCATTCGACCGAAGATAAGCAAGAGAAAGGAGAAACCATAGGGTGCAGTGGTGACTGTAGTTTAAAAAATAAAATATAACTGCCTTAAAATGACAGGGCGGGCCGTGGACTGGATACACCACAAGATAAATAAATTTATCAGGTAAGCATAAATTGTGTTTTCTCTTGTAAGGTGTATCCAAGTCCACGGATCATCGATTACTTGTGGGATACAAATACCAAAGTACACGGATGAAGGGAGGGACAAGGCAGGTACTTAAACGGAAGGTACCACTGCCTGTAAAACCTTTCTCCCAAAAATAGCCTCCAAAGAAGCAAAAGTATAAAATTTATAAAACTTTGAAAAAGTATGAAGCGAAGACCAAGTCGCCGCCTTGCAAATCTGTTCAACAGAAGCCTCATTTTTAAAAGCCCATGTGGAAGCCACAGCTCTAGTAGAATGAGCTGTAATCCTTTGAGGAGGCTACTGGCCAGCAGTCTCATAAGCTAAGCGTATTATACTTCTTAGCCAAAATGAAAGAGAAGTTGCCGAAGCCTTTTGGCCTCTCCTCTGTCCAGAGTAGACGACAAACAAAGCAGATGTTTGACGAAAATCTTTAGTAGCTTGTAAATAAAACTTTAAAGCACGAACCACGTCAAGATTGTGTAATAGACGTTCCTTCTTTGAAGAAGGATTAGGACACAATGACGGAACAACAATCTCCTGATTGATATTCTTATTAGATACCACCTTAGGTGAAAACCCAGGTTTGGTACGCAAAACTACCTTATCTGCATGGAAGATCAGATAAGGAGAATCACACTGTAAGGCAGATAACTCAGAAACTCTACGAGCTGAGGAATTAGCTACCAAAAACAGAACTTTCCAAGATAAAAGCTTGATATCTATGGAATGAAGAGGTTCAAACGGAATCCCTTGGAGAACTTTAAGAACCAAATTTAAACTCCATGGCAGAGCAACTGGTTTAAACACTGGTTTAAACTCAGGCCTGACAAAACGCCTGAACGTCTGGAACATCCGCCAGACGCTTGTGCAAAAGAATAGACAGAGCAGAAATCTGTCCCTTTAGGGAACTAGCTGACAATCCCTTTTCCAATCCTTCTTGGAGAAAAGATAATATCTGGGAATCCTGACTTTACTCCATGAGTAACCCTTGGATTCACACCAGTAAAGATATTTAAGCCATATCTTATGATAGATTTTCCTGGTGACAGGCTTTCGTGCCTGAATTAAGGTATCAATAACTGACTCGGAGAAGCCACGCTTTGATAAAATCAAGCGTTCAATCTCCAGGCAGTCAGTCTCAGAGAAATTAGATTTGGATGGTTGAAAGGACCCTGAAGTAGAAGGTCCTGTCTCAGAGGCAGAGTCCATGGTGGAAGGGATGACATGTCCACCAGATCTGCATACCAAGTCCTGCGTGGCCACGCAGGTGCTATCAAAATCACTGATGCTCTCTCCTGCTTGATTTTGGCAATCAGACGAGGGAGCAGAGGAAACGGTGGAAACACATAAGCAAGGTTGAAGGACCAAGGCGCTGCTAGAGCATCTATCAGCGTTGCCTTGGGATCCCTGGACCTGGATCCGTAACAAGGAAGTTTGGCGTTCTGGCGAGACGCCATGAGATCCAGTTCTGGTTTGCACCAACGTTGAACCAATTGTGCAAACACCTCCGGATGGAGTTCCCACTCCCCCGGATGAAAAGTCTGTCGACTTAGAAAATCCGCCTCCCAGTTCTCTACACCTGGGATATGGATAGCTGATAGGTGGCAGGAGTGAATCTCTGCCCAACAAATTATCTTTGAAACTTTCAACATCGCTAGGGAACTCCTTGTTCCCCCTTGAAGGTTGATGTAAGCCACAGTCGTGATATTGTCCGACTGAAATCTGATGAACCTCATTGTCGCTAGCTGAGGCCAAGCCTGAAGAGCATTTTATATCGCTCTTAGTTCCAGAATGTTTATTGGAAGGAGGGTCTCCTCCTGAGTCCACGATCCCTGAGCCTTCAGGGAGTTCCAGAATGCCCCCCCCAGCCTAGAAGGCTGGCATCTGTCATTACTATTGTCCAATCTGGCCTGCGAAAGGTCATACCTTTGGACAGGTGGACCCGAGATAGCCACCAGAGAAGAGAATCCCTGGTCTCTTGATCCAGATTTAGTAGAGGGGACAAATCTGTGTAATCCCCATTCCACTGACTGAGCATGCAGAGTTGCAGCGGTCTGAGATGTAGGCGGGCAAACGGCACTATGTCCATTTCCGCTACCATTAAGCCTATTACGTCCATACACTGAGCCACCGAAGGGCGAGAAGTAGAATAAAGAACACGGCAAGAATTTAGAAGTTTTGATAACCTGGTCTCTGTCAGGTAAATCCTCATTTCTACAGAATCTATCAGAGTTCCCAGAAAGGAAACTCTTGTGAGAGGGGATAGAGAACTCTTCTCTTCGTTCACTTTCCACACGCATAAAGATTCTTGGAGCTGTAGCTAACCCAAAAGGAAGAGCTACAAACTGGTAATGCCTGTCCAGGAAGGCAAACCTGAGAAACCGATGATGATCTTTGTGTATCGGAATGTGAAGATAAGCATCCTTTAAATCCACTGTAGTCATGTATTGACCCTCCTGGATCATAGGTAGGATGGTACGAATAGTCTCCATCTTGAATGATGGGACCCTGAGAAATTTGTTTAGGATCTTGAGATCTAAGATTGGTCTGAAGGTTCCCTCTTTCTTGGGAACCACAAACAGATTTGAATAGAAGCCTTGCCCCTGTTCCTCCTTTGGAACTGGGTGGATCACTCCCATAACTTGGAGGTCTTGAACACAATGTAAGAATGCCTCTCTCTTTATGTGGTTTGCAGATAATTGTGAAAGGTGAAATCTCCCTTTTGGAGGGGAAGCTTTGAAGTCCAGAAGATATCCCTGGGATACAATTTCCAACGCCCAGGGATCCTGGACATCTCTTGCCCAAGCCTGGGCGAAGAGAAAAAGTCTGTCCCCTACTAGATCAGTTACCAGATCGGGGGCCAATCCTTCATGCTGTCTTAGAGGCAGCAGCAGGCTTCTTGGCCTGCTTACCTTTGTTCCAAGTCTGGTTAGGTCTCCAGACCGACTTGGACTGGGCAAAAGTTCCCTCTTGTTTTGTATTAGAGGAAGTTGATGCTGCGCTCGTTTAAAGTTTCGAAAGGCACGAAAATTAGTCTGTTTGGCCCTTGATTTATTAGACCTGTCTTGAGGGAGGGCATGACCTTTTCCTCCCGTGATATCAGAAATAATCTCCTTCAAACCAGGCCCGAATAGGGTCTGCCCCTTGAAGGGAATATTAAGAAGCTTAGACTTTGAAGTAACGTCAGCTGACCATGATTTAAGCCATAGCGCCCTACGCGCCTGAATAGCAAAACCAGAATTCTTAGCCGTTAGTTTAGTCAAATGAACAATGGCATTAGAAACAAATGAATTGGCTAGCTTAAGTGCTCTAAGCTTGTCAAGTATATCGTCCAATGGGGTCTCTACCTGTAAAGCCTCTTCCAGAGACTCAAACCAGAAGGCCGCCGCAGCAGTGACTGGGGCAATGCATGCAAGGGGCTGTAGAATAAAACCTTGTTGAATAAACATTCTCTTAAGGTAACCCTCTAACTTTTTATCCATTGGATCTAAAAAAGCACAACTGTCCTCGACGGAGATAGTAGTACGCTTAGCTAGGGAAGAAACTGTTCCCTCCACCTTAGGGACCGTCTGCCATAAGTCCCGTGTGGCGGCTTCTATTGGAAACAATTTCTTAAAAATAGGAGGGGGAGAGAACGGCACACCTGGTCTATCCCATTCCTTAGTAATAATTTCTGAAAACCTTTTAGGTATTGGAAAAACATCAGTGAAAAACATAATTTATGCTTACCTGATAAATTCCTTTCTCCTGTAGTGTGATCAGTCCACGGGTCATCATTACTTCTGGGATATTAGCTCCTCCCCAACAGGAAGTGCAAGAGGATCACCCAGCAGAGCTGCTATATAGCTCCTCCCCTCTACGTCACACCCAGTCATTCGACCAAGAACCAACGAGAAAGGAGAAGCTAAAGGGTGCAGTGGTGACTGGAGTATAATTTAAAAATTTAGACCTGCCATAAAACACAGGGCGGGCCGTGGACTGATCACACTACAGGAGAAAGGAATTTATCAGGTAAGCATAAATTATGTTTTCTCCTGTTAAGTGTGATCAGTCCACGGGTCATCATTACTTCTGGGATACCAATACCAAAGCAAAAGTACACGGATGACGGGAGGGATAGGCAGGATCTTTATACAGAAGGAACCACTGCCTGAAGAACCTTTCTCCCAAAAATAGCCTCCGAAGAAGCAAAAGTGTCAAATTTGTAAAATTTGGAAAAAGTATGAAGCGAAGACCAAGTTGCAGCCTTGCAAATCTGTTCAACAGAGGCCTCATTCTTAAAGGCCCAAGTGGAAGCCACAGCTCTAGTGGAATGAGCTGTAATTCTTTCAGGAGGCTGCTGTCCAGCAGTCTCATAGGCTAAACATATTATGCTACGAAGCCAAAAAGAGAGAGAGGTAGCCGAAGCATTTTGACCTCTCCTCTGACCAGAGTAAACGACAAACAGGGAAGATGTTTGTCGAAAATCTTTAGTTGCCTGTAAATAAAATTTTAGGGCACGAACTACATCTAGATTGTGCAGAAGTCGTTCCTTCTTTGAGGAAGGATTAGGACACAAGGATGGAACAACAATCTCCTGATTGATATTCCTGTTAGTGACTACCTTAGGTAAGAACCCAGGTTTAGTACGCAGAACTACCTTATCCGAGTGAAAAATAAGATAAGGAGAATCACAATGTAAGGCTGATAACTCAGAGACTCTTCGAGCCGAGGAAAAGCCATTAAAAATAGAACTTTCCAAGATAACAATTTTATATCAACGGAATTAAGGGGTTCAAACGGAACGCCCTGTAAAACATTAAGAACAAGGTTTAAACTCCATGGCGGAGCAACATTTTTAAACACAGGCTTAATCCTGGCCAAAGCCTGACAAAAAGCCTGAACGTCTGGAACTTCTGACAGACGCTTGTGTAACAAAATGGACAGAGCTGAGATCTGTCCCTTTAAAGAACTAGCGGATAAGCCCTTTTCTAAACCCTCTTGTAGAAAAGACAATATCCTAGGAATCCTAACCTTACTCCAAGAGTAACCTTTGGATTCGCACCAATATAGGTATTTACGCCATATTTTATGATAAATCTTTCTGGTAACAGGCTTCCTAGCCTGTATCAAGGTATCAATTACTGACTTAGAGAATCCCCGTTTTGATAAAATCAAGCGTTCAATCTCCAGGCAGTCAGCTTCAGAGAAATTAGATTTTGATGTTTGAAAGGACCCTGAATCAGAAGGTCCTGTCTCAGAGGCAGAGACCAAGGTGGACAGGATGACATGTCCACTAGATCTGCATACCAGGTCCTGCGAGGCCACGCAGGCGCTATTAGAATTACTGATGCTCTCTCCTGTTTGATTCTGGCGATCAATCGAGGAAGCATCGGAAAGGGTGGAAACACATAAGCTCTCCCGAAGGTCCAAGGTGCTGTCAAAGTATCTACTAGGGCCGCTCCCGGATCCCTGGATCTGGACCCGTAACGAGGAAGCTTGGCGTTCTGTCGAGACGCCATGAGATCTATCTCTGGTTTGCCCCAACGTCGAAGTATTTGGGCAAAGGCCTCCGGATGAAGTTCCCACTCCCCCGGATGAAAAGTCTGACGACTTAGGAAATCCGCCTCCCAGTTCTCCACTCCCGGAATGTGGATTGCTGAGAGATGGCAAGAGTGAGACTCTGCCCAACGAATTATCTTTGATACTTCCATCATCGCTAGGGAGCTTCTTGTTCCTCCTTGATGGTTGATGTAAGCTACAGTCGTGATGTTGTCCGACTGAAATCTGATGAACCCCCGAGTTGTTAACTGGGGCCAAGACAGAAGGGCATTGAGAACTGCTCTCAATTCCAGAATATTTATTGGCAGGAGACTCTCCTCCTGAGTCCATGATCCCTGAGCCTTCAGGGAATTCCAGACAGCGCCCCAACCTAACAGGCTGGCGTCTGTTGTTACAATTGTCCAATTTGGCCTGCTGAATGGCATCCCCTTGGACAGATGTGGCCGAGAAAGCCACCACAGAAGAGAATTTCTGGTCTCTTGATCCAGATTCAGAGTGGGGGACAAATCTGAGTAATCCCCATTCCACTGACTTAGCATGCACAATTGCAGCGGTCTGAGGTGTAGGCGTGCAAAGGGGACTATGTCCATTGCCGCTACCATTAAGCCGATCACCTCCATACATTGAGCTACTGACGGGTGTTGAATGGAATGAAGGACACGGCAGGCGTTTTGAATTTTTGTTAACCTGTCTTCTGTCAGGTAAATCTTCATTTCTACAGAATCTATAAGAGTCCCCAAGAAGGGAACTGTTGTGAGTGGAACGAGAGAACTCTTCTTTTCGTTTACCTTCCACCCATGCGATCTTAGAAATGCCAGTACAAACTCTGTATGAGACTTGGCAGTTTGAAAGCTTGAAGCTTGAATCAGAATGTCGTCTAGGTATGGAGCTACCGAGATTCCTCGCGGTCTTAGTACCGCCAGAAGAGCCCCCAGAACTTTTGTGAAGATTCTTGGAGCCGTAGCCAACCCGAATGGAAGAGCTACAAACTGGTAATGCCTGTCTAGGAAGGCAAACCTTAGATACCGGAAATGATCTCTGTGAATCGGTATGTGAAGGTAAGCATCCTTTAAATCCACTGTGGTCATGTACTGACCCTTTTGGATCATGGGTAGGATTGTCCGAATAGTTTCCATTTTGAACGATGGAACTCTTAGGAATTTGTTTAGGATCTTTAAATCCAAGATTGGTCTGAAGGTTCCTTCTTTCTTGGGAACCACAAACAGATTTGAGTAAAACCCCTGTCCGTGTTCCGACCGCGGAACCGGATGGATCACTCCCATTAGTAATAGATCTTGTACACAGCGTAGAAACGCCTCTTTCTTTATTTGGTTTGTTGACAACCTTGACAGATGGAATCTCCCTTTTGGGGGAGAGGATTTGAAGTCCAGAAGATATCCCTGAGATATGATCTCTAACGCCCAGGGATCCTGGACATCTCTTGCCCAAGCCTGGGCGAAGAGAGAAAGTCTGCCCCCCCACTAGATCCGTTCCCGGATCGGGGGCCCTCAATTCATGCTGTCTTAGGGGCAGCAGCAGGTTTTCTGGCCTGCTTGCCCTTGTTCCAGGACTGGTTAGGTCTCCAGCCTTGTCTGTAGCGAGCAACAGCTCCTTCCTGTTTTGGTTCAGAGGAGGTTGATGCTGCTCCTGTCTTGAAATTACGAAAGGAATGAAAATTAGACTGTCTAGCCTTCGGCTTGGCTCTGTCTTGAGGCAGGGCGTGGCCTTTACCTCCTGTAATGTCAGCGATAATTTCCTTCAAACCGGGCCCGAATAAGGTCTGCCCTTTGAAAGGTATGTTGAGTAACTTAGATTTAGAAGTAACATCAGCTGACCAGGATTTTAGCCACAGTGCTCTGCGTGCCTGAATGGCGAATCCGGAATTCTTAGCCGTAAGTTTAGTTAAATGTACAACGGCATCTGAAACAAATGAATTAGCTAGCTTAAGTGTTTTAAGCTTGTTTGAAATTTCCTCTATAGTTATTGAGTCAAGAGTCTCTTCCAGGGACTCGGACCAAAAGGCTGATGCGGCCGTGACAGACGCAATACATACAAGAGGTTGCAATATAAAACCTTGTTGAACAAACATTTTCTTAAGGTAACCTTCTAATTTTTTATCCATTGGATCAGAAAAAGCACAGCTATCCTCCACCGGGATAGTGGTACGCTTAGCCAGAGTAGAAACCGCTCCCTCCACCTTAGGGATCGTCTGCCATAAGTCCCGTGCGGTGGCGTCTATTGGAAACATTTTTCTAATTACAGGAGGGGGGGAAAAGGGCACACCGGGCCTATCCCACTCCTTAGTAATTATCTCTGTAAGCCTCTTAGGTATAGGAAATACGTCAGTACTCGCCGGTACCGCATAATATCTATCCAGCCTACATAATTTCTCTGGAATTGCAACGGTGTTACAATCATTCAGAGCTGCTAATACCTCCCCTAACAGTACGCGGAGGTTTTCAAGCTTAAACTTAAAATTAGAAATGTCTGAATCCACTCTAATGGGATCAGAACCGTCACCTGCAGATTGAAGCTCTCCGTCCTCATGTTCCGCATACTGTGACCCAGTATCTGACATGGCCCTAGTATTATCAGCGCACTCTGTTCTCACCCCAGAGTGGTCCCGCTTCCCTCTAAGTTCTGGTAATTTAGACAAAACCTCAGTCATAACATTAGCCATGTCCTGCAATGTGATTTGTAATGGCCGCCCTGAAGTACCCAGCGTTACAATATCACGCATCCCCGAGCGGGAGATGCAGGTACTGACACGTGAGGGGAGTTAGTCGGCATAACTTTCCTCTCGTTGTCTGGTGAATGCTGTTCAATTTGTACAGATTGACTTTTATTTAAAGTAGCATCAATACAATTAGTACATAAATTTCTATTGGGCTCCACTTTGGCTTTAGCACATATAGCACAGAGATATTCCTCTGAGTCAGACATGTTTAACACACTAGCAAATAACCAGCAAACTTGGAAATACTTTTCAATTCACTTTTATAAATAGTATGCAAAAACGCACTGTGCCTTTAAGAAGCACAGAAAGATATGACAGTTGAGTACAATAAAACAGATAATTTTATCAAAACAAACTTTTTTCCCAGTAAAAATACAATTTTAGCAAAGGATTGCTCCCATTAGTAATGGATAACTAGCCCTTTAATAGCAGAAAAAAAGTACAGAATGTAACGTTTTTTATCACAGTCAAGCACAATCTCACAGGTCTGCTGTGAGTGATTACCTCCCTCAAAATAACTTTGAAGACCCCTGAGCTCTGTAGAGACAAACCGGATCATGCAGGGAAGAAGAACAGACTTGTGACTGAATTTTTGATGCGTAGTAAAAGCGCCAAATTCAGCCCCTCCCCTTCACACACAACAGTGAGGGAGATCAGCAAACTGTCAGAAATCAAACAAAATGCCCGCCAAGTGGAAAAAACTAATGCCCAAATAAGTTTTCACCCAGTAAACGATTTCACATGCCAGCAAAAACGTTTTAACATCAATAAATGTATTTGTCATAAAAAGCCTGCTGCAAGCCGTTTTTACTGCAAAATAGGCTAAAGCTTTATGTAAACAGTATTATTTCAGTGAAATGCCATTCCCCAGAATACTAAAGTGAAAATATACATACATGACAGCCTGATACCAGTTGCTACTACTGCATTTAAGGCTGAACTTACTTTATATAGGTATTTGCAGTATTTTCTAGTCAATTCCATTCTCAGAAAATAATATGCTGCTACATACCTCTTTGCAGGTGAACCTGCCCGCTGTCCCCTGATCTGAAGTTTACCTCACTCCTCAGATGGCCGAGAACAGCAACATGATCTTAACTACTCCGGTTAAAATCATACAGAAAAAAACTCAGGTAGATTCTTCTTCAAATTCTCCCTGAGAAGGAACAACACACTCCGGTGCTGTTTTAAAATAACAAACTTTTGATTGAAGTTATAAAAACTAAGTAAAATCACCACAGTCCTCTCACACATCCTATCTATTAGTTGGGTGCAAGAGAATGACTGGGTGTGACGTAGAGGGGAGGAGCTATATAGCAGCTCTGCTGGTTGATCCTCTTGCACTTCCTGTTGGGGAGGAGTTAATATCCCAGAAGTAATGATGACCCGTGGACTGATCACACTTAACAGGAGAAACAGGCACTGCATAGAATTTATCCAATCTGCACAATTTCTCTAGCACTGCAATGGTGTCACAGTCATTCAGAGTAGCTAAAACCTCCCTGAGCAACACGCAGAGGTATTCAAGCTTAAATTTAAATGTTGCCATATCAGAATCAGGTTGAATCATCTTCCCTGAGTCAGAAACATCACCCACAGAAAGAAGCTCTCCTTCCTCAGCTTCTGCATATTGTGAGGGGGTATCAGACATAGCTACTAAAGCTCTGTGGGTGCTCTGTATTCCTTCTAACCCCAGAGCTGTCTCGCTTTCCTCGTAACCCAGGTAGTCTGGATAATACCGCTGACAGTGTATTATCCATGACTGAAGCCATGTCTTGTAAAGTAAACGCCATGGGCGCGCTAGATGTATTTGGCGCCTCTTGAGCGTGAGTCCCTTGAGCAGGAGACAAAGGCTCTAACACGTGGGGCGAGTTAGTCGGCATAACTTCCCCCTTGTCACATTCCTCTGGTGATAAATCTTTTAAAGACAGAATATGGTCTTTGTAACTTAAAGTGAAATCAGTACATTTGGTACACATTCTAAGAGGGGGTTCCACCATGGATTCTAAATATAATGAACAAGGAGTTTCCTCTATGTCAGACATGTTTAAACAGACTAGCAATGAGACCAGCAAGCTTGGAAAACACTTTACAGAAAGTTAACAAGCAAAAAATAAAAACGGTACTGTGCCTTTAAGAAAAATAAAAAAGTTCAGAATTTGAAAAACAGTGAAAAAAAGCAGTAAATCAAACGAAATTTTTACAGTGTGTATAATAGGCTAACAGAGCATTGCACCCACTTGCAAATGGATGATTAACCCCTTAGTTTAAAAAACGGATCAAAAAAACGAAATAGACGTTTTTTAACAGTCACAACAAACTGCCACAGCTCTGCTGTGGCCCTACCTTGCCATACAAACGACTTTGGAAAGCACCAAAGCCCTTCAGAGAGGTCCTAAGCATTCAGGGAACTCCTTCAGGGAAACTGGATGTCTCAGTCTGCAAAAGTTAATGTGAATCTAGGCGCACAATTAGGCCCCTCCCACTTCCTGTCTACACAGTGAGAGGACTAACAAAACTATCCTAGGTAAATTTTAGCCAGCCATGTGGAAAAAACTGGGCCCCAATAAAGTTTATCACCAAAAGAATATAAAAAACGTTTAAGCACTCCCAGCAAAAGTTTTATATTTCAGTCATTTGAAAAAATAATAAGAGTGTTACCTCTAATAGTAAGCATGGTACTAGTCGTTATTAAATCACTGTAATCAGGCTTACCTTAAATAAAACCGTTATCAACAGCATTTTCTAGCATATACATTTCTCTAGAAAAATTTAGACTGCACATACCTCATAGCAGGATACCCTGCACGCCATTCCCCAAGCTGAAGTTACCTCTCTCTTCAGTTATGTGTGAGAACAACAATGGATCTTAGTTACAACCTGCTAAGATCATTAGAGACCACAGGCAGACTCTTCTTCTATTTTCTGCCTGAGACCAAAATAGTACAACTCCGGTACCATTTAAAAATAACAAACTTTTGAATTGAAGAAAAATAACTAATTTACACCACATCTCTCTAACTGCTTCCATGCTTGTCGAGAGCTGCAAGAGAATGACTGGGGGTGGCAGTTAGGGGAGGAGCTATATAGGCAGCTCTGCTGTGGGTGATCCTCTTGCAGCTTCCTGTTGGGAAGGAGAATATCCCACAAGTAATGGATGATCCGTGGACTGGATACACCTTACAAGAGAAAGATTGTCTCCAAAAGAATGGTTTGTAACCGAACACCCACAGGTCTGGGATTTTCTTTGTTGTTGCTAACAGATAGCATGCAGTGGACATATCTATGCGCTTTGGCCTATCAAGATGTCCACTATTTGTTTAGGTTAACCTTATATAAGGCAGGTGTGTCTTCTATTAGTTGGTTTGAAATTTCTTACAGCCTATAGACATTGAAAGAATTATCTTTACTATATGGCTACATTGAGTATGATACTTTAAGTCATTCTGATATCATTATTCTGATTATAAAGTGACAGTGCAAAACGATAAAAAGAATGTGATAATTTGTACAATATTACATAGGTATAGGATCGGTACACCTAATGTCATTGTTCAGATAATAGCAGTTAAAAACAATAAAAATAAGATGAAATTGTTTGTACAATGTTATACAATCAATCCGAATATTATGATAGCGATAAAAATAATAAAACATCCAGACTAAAAGCTACTATCATGATATTTGTATCGATCGTATATTTGTATAACATTGTACAAACTATTTCATCTTATTTTTTGCGCTTAATAAAGGCCAGCAAGGCTGAAACGCATAAATCTGCTCACAGTTTGTTAACTTATTTATATCTCTAGAATTGTCAGTAGGACTGGTGCATTGAGTCACTTTGTAAAAAACTAGTGCACTCTGTATGCGTAATCCCCGTCCCAGCACCTGCCAACACCTCCTAGATTCATTTCTCGGCTCCTCAATTTGCACATGACTACTTCTGAATATAAGACTGCAGTTGTACATCAGACTCCACGGACTCCTGGAGTACACTAAAACAGAAGCAAAACTCCTGTCAAATCGTCACGAGAACAAAACAGAGAAAAAATCCTAAACTGTTTTTAGGGGATATACTCGCTACCCAGATTGAGTTACAGTGAGTTAAACAGTTATTTGGGATATACTCGCCACCTAGACTAAGTCACAGTGAGTCAAACACTGCTGCAAGACCAATGACTGTGTTGTTCAAATAACCCGATATAGAAGCCGCTTTTCAGTGGTTGTACACCATATAACACACAAATAACGTGTCACAAAAGGTATTGAAACCCTTTTTCATACTACAAAAGAGACATTGTTGAAACCGTGGGATACAGCATAATATTGCTAAAAAAATGCCCTATACACTTATGCCCTCATCGTTGCAACGATACAAATGTAACAATTAGGTTAAAATGTATTAACTTATATATATAATATACTAGGTTTCAATGTATCATTTAGAATGTACAGACCTTTATCTTGGTAATATTCTTACCAGGTAACATCTATGTACCTATCCTGTATCCATTTTGTATTTCACTTTATGAACTATTTTAGAGAGTAATCAACTATATGCCAGTATCATAATTTTTTATGAATTAGTCTATTTGTTATCTTGCTATACTGGACTTATATGTCCTAATAAATAATGTTTTTATTTATTCTATTTCACATTTCATCAGATATGTTTTAACCTTATTTCATTAGATTACATAATTAGTGGTGTACATATACACTTTGTAACTTACAAAGGAGATCTCTTTCAGCTTCTTTAGTGCTTCCCTTATTTTGTGTTTACTATTCTTTTTTGGGTTATCAGCATTAGAGGACTGCTAACCATTAAGAGATAAGTCACGAGAGAGAACCTTTTAGTGTTGTATCTCAAATGATTTATTTTCCTTTTTTGGTCACCTTTTATATACCTGATAAATGAATGAAGTAGCAAAAACATAATTTATGCTTACCTGATCATTTCATTTATTTTGTGGTGGTAAGAGACCACGATCCATTACTCCTGAAATTAGTCTTCCTGAGCTCAATTTATCAGGTAAGCATAAATTATGTTTTCTTTCATACAGGTGGTAGGAGTCCACAATCCATTACCCAAGGTGTTTAGTCAACAAGTGATGCTAAATAAGGGCGAGATAATAAACATCTTTTTCACAAAGAAACTATCCGCAAC
The DNA here is from genome assembly GCF_027579735.1 of Bombina bombina. NCBI lineage: Eukaryota > Metazoa > Chordata > Amphibia > Anura > Bombinatoridae > Bombina > Bombina bombina. The sequence continues at coordinate 423,411,606 of NC_069504.1, forward strand.
CCAAAAAAATAAAATTAACCTGGGACAACTGCCTTTAAAGGGACAGTCAAGGCCAAAAAAAAGTTTTATTTTTCAAACTTTCCAATTTACTTTTATCAACAATTTTGCTTTGTTCTCTTGGTATTCTAGTTGAGAGCAACCTAGGAAGGCTCATATGATAATTTCTAAGCCCTTGAAGGCCGCCTCTAATCACATGCTTTTGTATTTGCTTTTCACAACAGGGGAGAATAGTTCAGGTAAACCATATAGATAGCATTGTGATCACGCCCGTGAGTTGTGGCAGACACTGCACTAATTGGCTAAAATGTAAGTCAATAGATAATAACTAAAAGTCATGTGATTAGGGGTGGTCAGGAGATGCTTAGATACAAGATAGTCACAGCAGTAAAAAGTGTATTAATATAACTGTGTTGGTTATGCAAAACTGGGGAATGGGTAATAAAGGGATTATCTATCTTTTTAAACAACAAAAATTCTGGTGTTGATTGTCCCTTTAAGGACTTATCTACCAAAGGCTGCCTCAGAAGAAGCAAAAAACATCTAGAAAAAGTAAGCAAGGAAGACCATGAGCTGCCTAACAAAACTGAAATTGAACAACAGAAACCTCATTCTTGCAAATCCAAGAAAAGACAGAAAAATGTTGAGGTGAAAACTGGCCCACCTCCAACTAAAAGTAGGTGTTTAACCGCCACGCTATTTAATCAAGATTACTAAAGTTGACTCATGTTTGATGCAAGCAATTACTCTTGGAAGAAGAACAAACAAAGGGAACAGGTATGCTAGATAAAAAATCCAGAGACACCACAACATCATTTAAGCCTTTTTGTCTCTTATAATAATAATAATAATAATAATAATAATAACTAGTATTTATATAGCGCCTTTCTCTCTCGGAATTAACCAAATCAGCAGCTGAATAGTAATAGTTGTTATTATTACCCAATTTAATGGTATTCATTTTATCGACCTCGGAAGGATGAAGGGCTGAGACGGCCCTTCCGGGATTTGAACCTGTGACCTTTGGATCTGTGAACAGGCTTTTGTAGTCAGGGCATTCTACCAACTGAGCTACCTCACCAGCGTGAGGTCTTGATCTTGCACAATACATTGGAAGTTTGTGATTTAAATGGGAGGCCATCAGATATATGATGGAGAGACCACTCTTCTAGATGGACAATTGACGGCTGAGGTAATTCGCTCCCAAATTGTTTACACCTGGTATTTGAATTGCTGACAGAGATCATTGATTTCTCTCTGACCAGGACAGAATCTGAGACACTTCCTGCATAGCCAGTGGACTTTGGGTACCTCCTTGATGATTTATGTAGGCCACCATCTGCACATCCTCAACAGAGAATTGCTCAGCAACCATTTTGGATAAGGAATCACACCAAAGCACCTCCCCTCTCTATTCTCAACCTAATTCTATGAGGCCAAGAACAGAACTAAATAGAGGTGGGAGATAATTTAAGCTCTTGTGCGTGTTTTTGGCTTCCTTTTAGGACTATCACCATTTTACAAAAGAAAAGATAATCCAGATAAGGAAAACGCTGCTATACCTTGAGTTCTGAATACAGACAGAAGGGTACCCCAAACTTAAAGAAAAGTTCTTGGAGCTACAGTCAGACCAAAAAGTAGTACAACAAACTAAAACATGCCAATAATGAAACAGGAACAATTACTCCCACAGCTTCTAGAACCGAAACTGATGGACTTGACCTTTCAAAGGATATAAGGCAAAATATATATTCCACGGGGAGGTAAAACTAGTTAATAACCCTGGGAAACTATATTTGAAACCCAAGGGAACCGGAACAGACTGAAACCAAGCTTCCTGAAAAAGGCACACTCTGCCCCTCTGGATTGGGGACTGTACATTAATGCAAACTGGAAGAAAGAAAAGATAATTTAGCCTGTTTACCAAAATAACTTATCCTAACTAAAGAGTAAAAGAAGTACTATTTTCAAAGGGATATAGAGTTCCTAATGAAAGTAGCAACATCATCATCCACCTTAGGACCAAACCCCCAAAGAACAATACAAGAAGCAGGTAGGGGACATACTATTCCTCAGAAACTATCTCAAAGACAGTATCAGGAATAAAACCACAGGGGTTTAAACGATAGGTCTAAAAAAAGAAACTAAACAATTAGTTGACTTTTCCTCAGATACTTTAGAATCTTAATCTCTAAAGTGAACAAAATATCCTTTAAAAGAAAATGGATATGTTCAACTGAAGAAGGGAGGATGATACTAGTTCAAGATCAGAGGAAGGCCCTGATCAGAGAGAACCCCTCTTCTGAGGATACATCAGAAACATAAACAGTAACATAAGCTTTAGAAACTTAAGGACATATGTGAACAGACCCTTTACATTATTCACAATAAATAAGTGAAAGATTAAGTTTCCACCTCAGAAGAGGAACCCCCATTATTAGAGGAAACCTCTCCTTTTGAAGAAGCAACAGGATAATTAACAGTAATGTTAATCTCAGGAGGCAGAGCACTGGTAGACAGGTAAAATATGAACTGACCTTTTAAGCTTGCATTAAGGCGGTAGACCTGCCATGATTTCAGTGATAGTAGACTTGAAGGAATCCTTTATTCCAGAAGCAAAGTTTGTTGAACTCCCCTGTAAGAAACGAAACAGAAGAAGCAATACCCATAGAAGCAACTTTTATGTACATCTAAATGTATTAACATAGTTAACATGAGCCACACAAACAAATGCTGGAGGAGATACCTCAGCCTTTTTGCAATAAACACATAACAAATTAGTAGGAGGTGTTTAGGGAAACAAGCTTCTAAGGTAGATTTAGGGACAGAATCAGACAACTCCCTACAATTAAACTACAAAAAGTAGAAAAAGCTTAAATAATAAAAATCCCATAAAAAAAAAAAAGCTTTAAGGAAAGGGAAAAACATACTCCTTCCTAATATGGCTTAGCAAAACTAGACCAAAGTATACTATGCTGAACATTAAGCAGAAGACAAGTGGACTCCAACCAGAAAACAGTTAATGCTCACCTGAGGGCATGGGAAACAAAACCCGGATATAAAGGGAAAAAGCACGGCATCCCAATGCCCGCAGACCCAAATGCATTAATGTGCCATCCCAATGCACGCAGACCCAAAAGGCCGGTGTGTGGCTTTGTCACAAATATATATATATATATATATATATATATATATATATATATATATACACAGGGAGTGCAGAATTATTAGGCAAGTTGTATTTTTGAGGATTAATTTTATTATTGAACAACAACCATGTTCTCAATGAACCCAAAAAACTCATTAATATCAAAGCTGAATATTTTTGGAAGTAGTTTTTAGTTTGTTTTTAGTTTTAGCTATTTTAGGGGGATATCTGTGTGTGCAGGTGACTATTACTGTGCATAATTATTAGGCAACTTAACAAAAAACAAATATATACCCATTTCAATTATTTATTTTTACCAGTGAAACCAATATAACATCTCAACATTCACAAATATACATTTCTGACATTCAAAAACAAAACAAAAACAAATCAGTGACCAATATAGCCACCTTTCTTTGCAAGGACACTCAAAAGCCTGCCATCCATGGATTCTGTCAGTGTTTTGATCTGTTCACCATCAACATTGCGTGCAGCAGCAACCACAGCCTCCCAGACACTGTTCAGAGAGGTGTACTGTTTTCCCTCCTTGTAAATCTCACATTTGATGATGGACCACAGGTTCTCAATGGGGTTCAGATCAGGTGAACAAGGAGGCCATGTCATTAGATTTTCTTCTTTTATACCCTTTCTTGCCAGCCACGCTGTGGAGTACTTGGACGCGTGTGATGGAGCATTGTCCTGCATGAAAATCATGTTTTTCTTGAAGGATGCAGACTTCTTCCTGTACCACTGCTTGAAGAAGGTGTCTTCCAGAAACTGGCAGTAGGACTGGGAGTTGAGCTTGACTCCATCCTCAACCCGAAAAGGCCCCACAAGCTCATCTTTGATGATACCAGCCCAAACCAGTACTCCACCTCCACCTTGCTGGCGTCTGAGTCGGACTGGAGCTCTCTGCCCTTTAACAATCCAGCCACGGGCCCATCCATCTGGCCCATCAAGACTCACTCTCATTTCATCAGTCCATAAAACCTTAGAAAAATCAGTCTTGAGATATTTCTTGGCCCAGTCTTGACGTTTCAGCTTGTGTGTCTTGTTCAGTGGTGGTCGTCTTTCAGCCTTTCTTACCTTGGCCATGTCTCTGATTATTGCACACCTTGTGCTTTTGGGCACTCCAGTGATGTTGCAGCTCTGAAATATGGCCAAACTGGTGGCAAGTGGCATCTTGGCAGCTGCACGCTTGACTTTTCTCAGTTCATGGGCAGTAATTTTGCGCCTTGGTTTTTTCACACGCTTCTTGCGACCCTGTTGACTATTTTGAATGAAACGCTTGATTGTTCGATGATCACGCTTCAGAAGCTATGCAATTTTAAGAGTGCTGCATCCCTCTGCAAGATATCTCACTATTTTTGACTTTTCTGAGCCTGTCAAGTCCTTCTTTTGACCCATTTTGCCAAAGGAAAGGAAGTTGCCTAATAATTATGCACACCTGATATAGGGTGTTGATATCATTCGACCACACCCCTTCTCATTACAGAGATGAACATCACCTAATATGCTTAATTGGTAGTAGGCTTTCGAGCCTATACAGCTTGGAGTAAGACAACATGCATAAAGAGGATGATGTGGTCAAAATACTCATTTGCCTAATAATTCTGCACTCCCTGTATATATGTATATATGTATATATAGTGTCACATATAATTAAAAAAATGATATACTTACCAACAGATACTCATCTATTGATAAAAACCAGTAGTAAGCCAAACCAGTACTGAAACATATCAGCAAAGGTTATGAAATAGGAGCATATACAGGGAGTGCAGAATTATTAGGCAAATTAGTATTTTGACCACATCATCCTCTTTATGCATGTTGTCTTACCCCAAGCTGTATAGGCTCGAAAGCCTACTACCAACTAAGCATATTAGGTGATGTGCATCTCTGTAATGAGAAGGGGTGTGGTCTAATGACATCAACACCCTATATCAGGTGTGCATAATTATTAGGCAACTTCCTTTCCTTTGGCAAAATGGGTCAAAAGAAGGACTTGACAGGCTCAGAAAAGTCAAAAATAGTGAGATATCTTGCAGAGGGATGCAGCACTCTTAAAATTGCAAAGCTTCTGAAGCGTGATCATCGAACAATCAAGCGTTTCATTCAAAATAGTCAACAGGGTCGCAAGAAGCGTGTGGAAAAACCAAGGCGCAAAATAACTGCCCATGAACTAAGAAAAGTCAAGCGTGCAGCTGCCAAGATGCCACTTGCCACCAGTTTGGCCATATTTCAGAGCTGCAACATCACTGGAGTGCCCAAAAGCACAAGGTGTGCAATACTCAGAGACATGGCCAAGGTAAGAAAGGCTGAAAGACGACCACCACTGAACAAGACACACAAGCTGAAACGTCAAGACTGGGCCAAGAAATATCTCAAGACTGATTTTTCTAAGGTTTTATGGACTGATGAAATGAGAGTGAGTCTTGATGGGCCAGATGGATGGGCCCGTGGCTGGATTGGTAAAGGGCAGAGAGCTCCAGTCCGACTCAGACGCCAGCAAGGTGGAGGTGGAGTACTGGTTTGGGCTGGTATCATCAAAGATGAGCTTGTGGGGCCTTTTCGGGTTGAAGATGGAGTCAAGCTCAACTCCCAGTTTCTGGAAGATACCTTCTTCAAGCAGTGGTACAGGAAAAAGTCTGCATCCTTCAAGAAAAACATGATTTTCATGCAGGACAATGCTCCATCACACGCGTCCAATTACTCCACAGCGTGGCTGGCAAGAAAGGGTATAAAAGAAGAAAATCTAATGACATGGCCTCCTTGTTCACCTGATCTGAACCCCATTGAGAACCTGTGGTCCATCATCAAATGTGAGATTTACAAGGAGGGAAAACAGTACACCTCTCTGAACAGTGTCTGGGAGGCTGTGGTTGCTGCTGCACGCAATGTTGATGGTGAACAGATCAAAACACTGACAGAATCCATGGATGGCAGGCTTTTGAGTGTCCTTGCAAAGAAAGGTGGCTATATTGGTCACTGATTTGTTTTTGTTTTGTTTTTGAATGTCAGAAATGTATATTTGTGAATGTTGAGATGTTATATTGGTTTCACTGGTAAAAATAAATAATTGAAATGGGTATATATTTGTTTTTTGTTAAGTTGCCTAATAATTATGCACAGTAATAGTCACCTGCACACACAGATATCCCCCTAAAATAGCTTTAACTAAAAACAAACTAAAAACTACTTCCAATACTATTCAGCTTTGATATTAATTAGTTTTTTGGGTTCATTGAGAACATGGTTGTTGTTCAATAATAAAATTAATCCTCAAAAATACAACTTGCCTAATAATTCTGCACTCCCTGTAGTAGATTCATAAGAGGAGGCAAAAGACAAATCCCTGCAACCACTATGGAAGGCCTGTGACAAATTTCCCATGAGGTGAGAAAAAAAGTCACAAACTATACTCCAAATACATCCCTACTGACAAACACTGTACTCTGAGGGGAAATAGGCCTCAAAATACTCCTTCTCACTGAAGAATCACAAACAGATCTTCATTCATCACCTTCCTACAATAGAGGCAAAGACAAGACTGACTTATTGTAAGGTGGGAAGGGTTTTATAGAGCTCTTGAGGTTTGGGAATCTTTGCCTCCTCCTAGTGGTCAGGAAGGAGTAATGGATCGTGGACTCTTACAACCTGTATGAAAGAAACAGACATCTCTGATTTATTGATTTGAGCAGCAATATAAATATGGAAAAAAATAATGCTTTAATTTATGTGCATATTTGCAAGACCCAAACTTACTAAATCATACTCCCCTCTAGAAGGTGTTTGGAGTCCTTCCGTATATATGCTTACAACAGCTCCTTCTGGAGTATTATTTAAGTCTGTCCTCTCCTTTAATCCTACATTTTATTAAAATCTTGCCTCTTCCAATTCTGGAATATTGCCAAAATAAAAGTCCATCACCAGATAATTTTTTTTACAAAAAAAAATGGTCCCCTTCCCCTTTTCACCATTTAGACGAATTGTAATTATTTTTGTGTGCAAATGTCTTTACTACCACAACAATTTTTAAATTGGATTACTTCATTGTATATTGTCTCTACTTCAATTTCTCCTAAATGCTTCTACCAGGCTTATCGACCACACCCATTCTGCTGCTCCTCTACATCATCCATTATAGAGGCTTCCATTATCCTCTAAGGCCAAATTTATAATTTCAACATTTACCTACAAAATCCTCAACCTCACTCTATTCAATTTCAAATTGTATCTCTGTATAATCAATTACCCCACTATTTTTCTGACCTGTGTCTCTCATATCCACCTCCTACTGCAGTCTTTATAACTTCTCTTAGTTTGCACCTATCTTTTAAACGTATCTTCCTTAATCTGTCTGACTCTCCCCAGTATTCAAAGTCTTATCGTACCTAAAAACTAGCCAAATATACCAGCTGACCTCATATATTTATCGCACATAAAAAGTCAACGTTCTGAACCTTAAAACTCAAATATCTGTAAATACCCACAAATCAGAACTCCCCCAAAGGTACTCCCCTACATTATGGCTCCAACTAGCTCTTAGATTGTAAGTTTGTTATATAGCAAATAAACATAAACAAACGCCATTTCTCTAGGGAGCTATTTTGACCATAATATTATCTCTACCACAACAATAACATCACACAACTATAGTAAAACTCCCTCATTTAAACTCTAAACTAATAACTGTCTTTATTTAAAATTAAAAGCACTTAATTCTCTATATTGTAATGTGAAGCAATACATCTTCCCATTCTTGTCCATTCCCTAAACCACAGTTACTAGCTATTTTCAGTACAAAGTACTGAAAATCATGGACAACCAGTGGTAAAATGGCATGCAGTTAAGAGAATCCTAAATATTTTCACCCTTATATTTTACAACAGTTATAAAATAATATAAAGCACCACACATTAAAAATATGACAAAGAAGACATTGCTTCAATTATTGATAAAAACATCCAAATAATTAATTTTAAGACACTGGAAATCAGACACAGTACCTGGTATCAGGGAATGGGGTGCGCAGATACAATAAAACATATCCTTACAAAGGCTTCTCTATCTCCTTTCAAATCGTCTGAACTTTTATTGTGACATCAGAACGTTATGAGAAGAATATCAGCACAAATAAGTATCCCACTTTAAAATAGCAAGGAGTAGCAAGATTCAATTTGTTTCCCTTTTTGTCCATTTGTTTCTTTGTTCAAACAAATTATACATTATTGGTTGTAGCCTGTATTTCCTTTTAGTCCATTTTGTACTTTTGTTTCTAACTTCTTTGTTCAATCCTTGAGCTTTTACACTTGAATAACCTTGATGAGTTACATGAGATACTCAACTGTTATGAGTCTTGTAATATTGTGCTAATGTTTACGAATCACTCTACACTAAATTATACTGAATTTGTTGTGCATCATACAAAACCTAACACCGTGAAGCACTGCTTGTTTCTATTATCTGATCTACTTCATGTAATTGTATAAAACATAAATCAATAAAAAATAAATAATAAAAAGCATTCACGATTCTAAAAATACAAAGTAAAACGTAATGATTTATTTCAGCATGGTGCTTTTCATTTCCAGAACCTAATCAATACAAGATTAGTAAAAATGTTATATATCTATTAAATACTACCATATGTATATAAAAAGTTGTAGTTACAGGAAAAGCATTAACTATTACAAATGACCGTCATTGTACTATATATGGGCAACAAAATAATAAAGAACATCATCAGTGAAATCATCTCTATTTTTGTTTTGTTTTCTTATTATAAAAATAAAAACTCTCTCTTATCATTATACATTAGTGTGCATACAGGGAAAGTAGAAGAGATATCTATTTTGTTGAACTTATAAAATTTGTTCTTTAATAAATAAAAACACTGTAGCACTGATGGCGAAATACGTGATCACAAATTGTATACATTTACGCAAAACATTTTAAAATATTTAATGACACAGGAAAAAATAAGTTTTCAGTGTCGTGTAAATAACAGTAGGTAATGCGTTGTGCCCACTGAATTAATTGTAGAAGCTGTGTGAATACCATCTCTGTATACCTCATCGCTCCATATACTGGAGGCTGGACCTTTATAAGCCCTCTTAGCACAAATGGAAGCAAAGAAGAGGTAGCTCCTAAATAAAATAACACATATTTCATAAGAATTCTTTTTTTTTTTTTTATGGTCATTTAGATACAGCTGTGAACCAGTGCTAATATCGTAGTAATCACATCTTACTTGAACACCTAATCAATCTTTCAGAATGTTATAAACACGTTTCTAATGCGAGTTGTAAACCATTTATAGTCACTTCCACTGGGGAAATATAGAGGTGCCAGATGAAAGTGTCAACATTAGAGAAAGGGTCAAGGTCATTTTGTGAAAACAAGCACAGAGAGAAAAACTAATTTGATCAGAGTCAAACAGTAGGGATCATTCTACAGTTGTAAAATTAGATAAATTAATTTCATGTTTCCATGGACTTAAGGCAGATGTGAACCTTTAACCTTGTTTATTGATCCAGTCTAATTCTCCAGGATTTGTCTTTAAGTGAATGCAAATCTTTCTTCAAGAGAGTGTGTCACTAGGCAAAAGCTTGTTAGATAGAATGGCTAATCAGCGTTAAAAATTTCCTGTGATACCATAGTCTGCTTCAAGCTGTGGTCCATATTTTTCAGAGTAATAAAACCGTAGCCCTAATTAGAACTGAGCCCACATTCTATTATAAAGGAAGGAAACCCTCAGTGAATCCAAAGCAGAGGTTGCCTGGGATACTTGCCAGCCACCTGGCTTTCTCTCTTAGCTTAGTTATATAACAAATATTTTATAACTAAAGGGGAAAAAAAGAAGGAAACATACAGCAAAGAAGCTGTCTGCCCTAATCATCAAGAGGAAAATCTCAAGCACTAAAATTTAGGGAGAAAAAAAAAACATCTGAGCCAGACATAGTCACAGCAATAATTTACTGTAGCTAAAGGTCCACTGGTCTGGAAAAAAAACATTTTTCTAGTACAGTATAAAGTAAATTTAAGGCTCCACAGAACAGTGTTTCAATTTTGATAGATTGCAGCAAAGGTTGCCAACACAAAAGGCACATGTGAGGTCAACAAATTCACTCAATTTAATAAGGTTCTGCTTCTCCCATGCAACTTAGAAAAAAAAAAATGTTAAACAGCGATCCTTCGTGCAGTGAGCGTTCTACACAGATGTCACATACTGTAGTCAAACAGCCAGAAACAGGAACCAAGCTGTAACTGTAACCTCATTTTACAAGGCACAAAGTCTTAAAATACCTTAATGTAATTACAGATCTCTGTCAGTCCTTTCTATGCACCTTGTTAATTCAATCATGTATTCTTCACTTGTAAATTAGATTAAAAACAAAAGGAAGTGGCAAATTAAGTCATTTTAAAAATGCTTCCGGCAACTTAATACGTTAGATAGAAAGGCTGCAAATGTTGTAATAGTTTCTTCCTGGATACAAAACAAACACCTAAAATGTAATTAAACTAATCTGCACTAAAAAATGCAAGTAACAGAAAATCATTTTAGCACCTCGTTTCTCAAACTGTGGAACTGTACCCATGAGGGTACATGGAGCATTGAGAAGCAATATTATATGTCTCATCCTTTCATTCTTTTATTTATTATATTTTTTCCCTGATGCAACATTCAGCATATCACAAAAAGTATAGTTTGTCAATTCCATCCTCGAGTACCCATAACAGGCCAGAGCTTGAGTAATTTCTTTAGAACAAAGCATTACCAATTTGTTTAACATATGCTTTTATTGTATAAATAAAACAGCCAAACAGTAACAACATATACTTGAACCCCTTAAGGACCGAGGATTTTTACGCCGTACGTCCTAAAAAAAAATACAGTTTACGACGAGGACGTACAGCGTACGTAGTCGGTCTTGGAAAGTGGTGGAAGTGATCCTGAACGCTTCCAGCCGCTTTCCGGTTATTGCAGTGATGCCACAAACGTTTTTTTACCCATCCGATGCAGAGAGAGCCACTCTGTGGCCCTCTCTGCACCGGACATCGATGGCCGCAATTGTTGGTGGGTGGGAGCCGATGTCGGAAGCGGGTGGGCGGCCATCGATGGGTTCCTGGATTAAGAGGGGTGCAGGATCGGGGGCGGGGTTGCCGGGGACACGAACGCATGCGTGTGCACAGGGGGTGGCGGGCGGGAGCGTGCACGGGGAGGGAGCGGGTGGGAACTGCTACACTACAGAAAAATGTTGTGAGAAAAGTAGGAGAAAGGGGGGAGGAAATTCATATAAAAAGGATCTAAGGGATCGGGGAGGGGGGGGAGCTACACTACACGAAAAAATTTTTTAAATAAAAAAATATTTTTTTTTGTAAACTGGGTACTGGCAGACAACTGCCAGTACCCAAGATGGCTCCCAATAAGGTAGAGGGGGAGGGTTAGAGAGCTGTTTGGGGGTGTTGATTGGGGAGGTTGGGGGCTAAGGGGCATCCTACACAGCAGCATATGTAAATATGCTAAAAGAAAAAGAAAGATAAAAAGATACCTTATTTAAGTACTGGCAAACTATCTGCCAGTACTTAAGATGGCGGGGACAAATGTGGGGTGGGGGAGGGAAGAGAGCTGTTTGGGAGGGATAAGGGGGTGTGATATGTCAGGTGGGAGGCTGATCTCTACACTAAAGCTAAAATTAACCCTGCAAGCTCCCTACAAGCTAGCTAATTAACCCCTTCACTGCTAGACATAATACACGTGTGATGCGCAGCGGCATTTAGCGGCCTTTTAATTACCAAAAAGCAACACCAAAGCCATATATGTCTGCTATTTCTGAACAAAGGGGATCCCAGAGAAACATTTACATAATTGCACAAGCTGTTTGTAAATAATTTCAGTGAGAAACCTAAAGTTTGTGAAAAAGTTTGTGAAAAAGTGAACTTTTTTTTTTATTTGATCGCATTTGGCGGTGAAATGGTGGCATGAAAAATACCAAAATGGGCCTAGATGAATACTTTGGGTTGTCTACTACACTACACTAAAGCTAAAATTAACCCCTGCCTGCACTGCTGGGCATAATACACGTGTGGTGTGCAGCGGCATTTAGCGGCCTTTTAATTACCAAAAAGCAACGCCAAAGCCATATATGTCTGCTATTTCTGAACAAAGGGGATCCCAGAGAAGCATTTACAACCATTTATGCCATAATTGCACAAGCTGTTTGTAAATAATTTCAGTGAGAAACCTAAAATTGTGAAAAATTTTACTTTTTTTTATTTGATCGCATTTGGCGGTGAAATGGTGGCATGAAATATACCAAGATGGGCCTAGATCAATATTTGGGGTTGTCTACTACACTAATGCTAAAATTAACCCTAGAAGCTCCCTACATGCTCCCTAATAAACCCCTTCACTGCTGGGCATAATACACGTGTGGTACGTAGTGGCATTTAGCGGCCTTCTAATTACCAAAAAACAACGCAAAAGCCATATATATCTGCTATTTATGAACAAAGGGGATCCCGGAGAAGCCTTTACAACCATTTATGCCATAATTGCACAAGTTGTTTGTAGAAAATTTCAGTGAGAAACCTAAAGTTTGTGAAAAAATTGTGAAAAAGTGAACAATATTTTTTATTTGATCGCATTTGGCGGTGAAATGGTGGCATGAAAATGGGCCTAGATCAATACTTTGGGATGTCTTCTAAAAAAAAATATATATATACATGTCAAGGGATATTCAGGAATTCCTGAAAGATATAAGTGTTCCAATGTAACTAGCGCTAATTTTGAAAAATAGTGGTTTGGAAATAGCAAAGTGCTACTTGTATTTATTGCCCTATAACTTGCCAAAAAGGAAAGAACATGTTAACATTGGGTATTTCTAAACTCAGGACAACATTTAGAAACTATTTAGCATGGTTGTTTTTTGGTGGTTTTAGATGTGTAACAGATTTTGGGGTCAAAGTTAGAAAAAGTGTGTTTTTTTCCATTTTTTCCTTATATTTTATAACAAAAAATTATAGCAAATTATAAGACATGATGAAATTAATGGTATTGTTAGAAAGTCCATTTAATTGAGAGAAAAACGGTATATAATATGTGTGGGTACAGTAAATGAGTAAGAGGAAAATTACAGCTAAACACAAACACCACAAAAATGTAAAAATAGCCCAAACAGACAGAAAATGAAAAAGTGCTGTGGTCATTAAGGGAGTTAATATTAAAATCACTTTTGTATACTATATTGTATAAAGAGACATTAAACACTAAACGCATTTCATGTACCTTCATCTAACTATAGGTGCCCTACCCCAAGGCAGAACATGCTGTAAACTGAGATGTCTGCAGAAAGAATGGGACAAAAGCAGGAACTGTTAGCCCTTTCACTTTGCAGTGCTGCTCAACATTAGACAGTTTTCTTCAAACAGAGCTTTGCTCTGGCTGCACTGTGTAGGTTTTCCTTAACACAGAGCATCCAGAGTAAAGTATGGTTTGAAGAGAACAGTTAAATTTGGAGCAGTGTTGCAAAGCGGCAGCACACTGATTGTTTATTGGCTCTCAGGGATTTTTCCACCCCGCCCCTTAGCCTTTCCGGGTATGGAAAGCTGCGACTACAATTCTACCCTGTGATTTTATAGATCAAGAAAAAAGGAAATACATTTATTCAAGAAACATTTTTAAACATTTCCAAAATGTATTTTCTTTTTTTTTTGGTGAGCAGCTAATTTGCAATGCAATTGAACTGGTGCTCAGTGGCGTCACTAGGGTTGGTGTCACCCGGTGCGGTAAGTTATGGTGTCACCCCCCCAGAAAGCATAAACACACAAAAACACAGGCACACACACATACAAACACTCAGACACACTTAAAAACATACTCAAATGCATACACAAACACTCAGAAACACACTCAGACACACACACAAAAACACACACACACACATACAAAATATGTAAACTGCACTGCATTAATTATAAAGCTCATGCTTTAGAGCTGCTCCCTGGCTCAGCAGAGCATCAAATGAAAGATAAACAGAGCACTCTAAAATAAATCACTGAAGAAAAGGTTTAGGCGCGCAAAAGTATTTGGCCTTAGCCCTGGGTCACCATGCAGATTAACACTACATAGACCTGGAAATAAATTAGCTAGCAGCATTCATCTTCTCCATGCTGCAGCATCCCTGCTCTCCTTTTCCTCACGCAACTAAACATTCTTCCCTACAAGTTCTGACTTCCTTAACTTAACAGCTGTGCACACTCCTCTGGCTCAGTAAATGCTGGGAAATATTGGTGCTAATATTAATTTAGAATGAAAGCAGTTAGTATGTTGGTAGCCCAGGGCTTAGAAATCAATTCACCAGATCCAGTTTTTAAGGTGCCATGGGTATTGGTTTATCAAGCCCTGTCCTGTTAGGGACATCTGAGCAGTGACGTGCAGTGACGTCAGAGGCTGGTGAGGCAGTGGCTAGGATACGCCTTCATTCTTTAGATATCCTTTGTTGAAGAAATAGCAATGCACATGGGTGAGCCAATCACATAAGGTATCTATGTGTAGCCACCAATCAGCAGCTACTGAGCATATTTAGATATGATTTTCAACAAAGTATATGAAAAGAAAGAAGAAAATTAGATATTAGATGTAAATTGGAAAGTTATTTAAAAGTGCATGCTCTTTCTAAATCATGAAAGAAAACATATGGGTTTCATGTCCCTTTAAATGGTTTCTTGGAAAATTGGTCAACTTAGTAAACATCTGATTTTAGTCTAAAGGATTGTAACAGAAACACTTGCCAGATAACAAAATGCTAGCTCTGATTATGAGATATAGAATTCCAACCCATTAACCCTTTGGCTGCTAAGCCATTTCCCACCTGGGTGCTAATATTTTATTTAATTATTTTTATTTTTGAAAAAAATGTTTTAAACTTTTTTATTTCTTTTTACAGACCCCCAAGACTTACACTGTTGGAAAGGTTAGGCGATTGCCTTTCCAACAATGGGTCTTGGGGGTCTGTAGCTGCTTAGATGCCTGAGATACAGGCTTCTAAGCAGCATGCCCCCTCCTCCTATACCTAAAATTGTTAAGTATAAATAAAGTTGAGCGGTGACGTCATCACGTAATTGCGTGTGATGTCACTGCGCATCACGTGAAGCCCCGTCGATGCCTGTCACTCTACAGGCACGATCGCTGGGGTAGGATCAGTAAGGAGCCCCCAGATCTCCCTCAAGGTGGGAGAGTGCTCATGACGGCTCTGAGCCGTCATTAGCACCAGAGTGAGAAACTGTGTGACGGCTCAGAGCCGTCATTAGCACTCAAAGGGTTAAAATATGTTTAAAACATACTTTTTACTTTAATGCTGCAAATTATGCTTATAGATTCTTTCATTATTCAGTAAATATAAAAATGTCTTGATCCAGTGGCGGCTGGTGAAATTTAAAGATGGTGGGGCGCTTGACCCCACCCCTTTAAATAAAGACACACTATCAGATGGCACAACCAATTCATTAATTAAATAAATGAATGGTAGACAGAAACACAGAAAAGCACTCGGGGGGGGGAGGGAGAGAGAGATGGGGGGAGAGACACACAGAGGGTTAGAGAGAAAGAGAGAGAGACACAATCACACACAGAGAGTTAGAGAGAGAGAAAGAGAGAGAGAGAGACACAGACAATCAAACACAGAGGGTTAGAGAGACACATAAGGGATGAGAGAGTCAGAGGGGGAGGAAGAGAGACAGAGAAAGAGACCATGCGGGAGAACAACCCATAAGAAGAGAGATGGATAGAGAGACACACACACACAAGGGTGGGGGGGAAGAGGGATCATTGCATTTTTAAGTAATAAAACATAGAAACATAGAAACATAGATATTGACGGCAGATAAGAGCCATAGGCCCAGCAAGTCTGCCCGACCTTACCTAACAGTATAAACTTATCTAGTTCGTAGGATAGCCCTATGCTTGTCCCATGCATTTTTAAAGTCCCCCACAGTGTTTGTTGCTACTACCTCTTGAGGAAGTTTATTCCATAAATCAATCACTCTTTCTGTAAAGAAGTGCTTCCTCAAATTACTCCTGAATCTACTACCCTTTAGCTTGAGCTCATGACCCCTTGTTCTTGAATTTTCCATTTTATGTAAAAACAGAATTTATGTTTACCTGATAAATTACTTTCTCCAACGGTGTGTCCGGTCCACGGCGTCATCCTTACTTGTGGGATATTCTCTTCCCCAACAGGAAATGGCAAAGAGCCCAGCAAAGCTGGTCACATGATCCCTCCTAGGCTCCGCCTACCCCAGTCATTCGACCGACGTTAAGGAGGAATATTTGCATAGGAGAAACCATATGTTACCGTGGTGACTGTAGTTAAAGAAAATAAATTATCAGACCTGATTAAAAAAACCAGGGCGGGCCGTGGACCGGACACACCGTTGGAGAAAGTAATTTATCAGGTAAACATAAATTCTGTTTTCTCCAACATAGGTGTGTCCGGTCCACGGCGTCATCCTTACTTGTGGGAACCAATACCAAAGCTTTAGGACACGGATGAAGGGAGGGAGCAAATCAGGTCACCTAAATGGAAGGCACCACGGCTTGCAAAACCTTTCTCCCAAAAATAGCCTCAGAAGAAGCAAAAGTATCAAATTTGTAAAATTTAGAAAAAGTGTGCAGTGAAGACCAAGTCGCTGCCTTACATATCTGATCAACAGAAGCCTCGTTCTTGAAGGCCCATGTGGAAGCCACAGCCCTAGTGGAGTGAGCTGTGATTCTTTCAGGAGGCTGCCGTCCGGCAGTCTCATAAGCCAATCGGATAATGCTTTTAATCCAGAAGGAGAGAGAGGTAGAAGTTGCTTTTTGACCTCTCCGTTTACCAGAATAAACAACAAACAAAGACAAGTTTGTCTGAAATCCTTAGTAGCTGCTAAGTAAAATTTGAGAGCACGAACTACATCCAAGTTGTGCAACAAACGTTCCTTCTTTGAAACTGGATTAGGACACAAAGAAGGCACAACTATCTCCTGGTTAATGTTTTTGTTAGAAACAACTTTTGGAAGAAAACCAGGTTTAGTACGCAAAACCACCTTATCTGCATGGAACACCAGATAAGGAGAAGAACACTGCAGAGCAGATAATTCTGAAACTCTTCTAGCAGAAGAAATTGCAACCAAAAACAAAACTTTCCAAGATAATAACTTAATATCAACGGAATGTAAGGGTTCAAACGGAACCCCCTGAAGAACTGAAAGAACTAGGTTGAGACTCCAAGGAGGAGTCAAAATTTTGTAAACAGGCTTGATTCTAACCAGAGCCTGAACAAAGGCTAGAACATCTGGCACAGCTGCCAGCTTTTTGTGAAGTAACACAGACAAGGCAGAAATCTGTCCCATCAAGGAACTTGCAGATAATCCTTTTTCCAATCCTTCTCGAAGGAAGGATAGACTCTTAGGAATCTTAACCTTGTCCCAAGGGAATCCTGCAGATTCACACCAACAGATATACCAAATTATGTGGTAATTTTTCTGGTTACAGGCTTTCAGGCCTGAACAAGAGTATTAATAACAGAATCTGAGAACCCTCGCTTTGATAAGATCAAGCGTTCAATCTCCAAGCAGTCAGCTGGAGTGGGTCGAACGGACCTATAACAAGAAGGTCTCTCAAAGGTAGCTTCCATGGTGGAGCCGATGACATATTCACCAGATCTGCATACCAAGTCCTGCGTGGCCACGCAGGAGCTATCAAAATCACCGACGCCCTCTCCTGATTGATCCTGGCTACCAGCCTGGGGATGAGAGGAAACGGCGGGAACACATAAGCTAGTTTGAAGGTCCAAGGTGCTACTAGTGCATCCACTAGAGCCGCCTTGGGATCCCTGGATCTGTACCCATAGTGAGGAACTCTGAAGTTCTGACGAGAGGCCATCAGATCCATGTCTGGAATGCCCCACGGTTGAGTGACTTGGGCAAAGATTTCCGGATGGAGTTCCCACTCCCCCGGATGCAATGTCTGACGACTCAGAAAATCCGCTTCCCAATTTTCCACTCCTGGGATGTGGATAGCAGACAGGTGGCAGGAGTGAGACTCCGCCCATAGAATGATTTTGGTCACTTCTTCCATCGCTAGGGAACTCCTTGTTCCCCCCTGATGGTTGATGTATGAACTTGGCCCTCGCTAGCTGAGGCCAAGCTTTGAGAGCATTGAATATCGCTCTCAGTTCCAGAATATTTATCGGTAGAAGAGATTCTACCCGAGACCAAAGACCCTGAGCTTTCAGGGATCCCCAGACCGCGCCCCAGCCCATCAGACTGGCGTCGGTCGTGACAATGACCCACTCTGGTCTGCGGAAGGTCATCCCTTGTGACAGGTTGTCCAGGGACAGCCACCAACGGAATGAGTCTCTGGTCCTCTGATTTACTTGTATCTTCGGAGACAAGTCTGAATAGTCCCCATACCACTGACTGAGCATGAACAGTTGTAATGGTCTTAGATGAATGCGCACAAAAGGAACTATGTCCATTGCCGCTACCATCAAACCTATCACTTCCATGCACTGCGCTATGGAAGGAAGAGGAACGGAATGAAGTATCCGACAAGAGTCTAGAAGTTTTGTTTTTCTGGCTTCTGTCAGAAAAATCCTCATTTCAAAGGAGTCTATTATAGTTCCCAAGAAGGGAACCCTCGTTGACGGAGATAGAGAACTCTTTTCCACGTTCACTTTCCATCCGTGAGATCTGAGAAAGGCCAGGACAAAGTCCGTGTGAGCCTTTACTTGAGGAAGGGACGACGCTCGAATCAGAATGTCGTCCAAGTAAGGTACTACAGCAATGCCCCTTGGTCTTAGCACCGCCAGAAGGGACCCTAGTACCTATGAGAAAATCCTAGGAGCAGTGGCTAATCCGAAAGAAAACGCCACGAACTGGAAATGCTTGTCCAGGAATGCAAACCTTAGGAACCGATGATGTTCCTTGTGGATAGGAATATGTAGATACGCATCCTTGAAATCCACCTTGGTCATGAATTGACCTTCCTGGATGGAAGGAAGAAGTGTTCGAATGGTTTCCATCTTGAACGATGGAACCTTGAGAACTTGTTCAAGATCTAGAGATCTAAGATTGGTCTGAACGTTCCCTCTTTTTTGGGAACTATGAACAGATTGGAGTAGAACCCCATCCCTTGTTCTCCTAATGGAACAGGATGAATCACTCCCATTTTTAGCAGGTCTTCTACCCAATGTAAGAATGCCTGTCTTCTTATGTGGTCTGAAGACAACTGAGACCTGTGGAACCTCCCCCTTGGAGGAAGCCCCTTGAACTCCAGAGAATAACCTTGGGAGACTATTTCTAGCGCCCAAGGATCCATAACATCTCTTGCCCAAGCCTGAGCGAAGAGAGAGAGTCTGCCCCCCACCAGATCCGGTCCCGGATCGGGGGCCCGCATTTCATGCTGTCTTGGTAGCAGTGGCAGGTTTCCTGGCCTGCTTTCCTTTGTTCCAGCCTTGCATAGGTCTCCAGGCTGGATTGGCTTGAGAAGTATTACCTTCCTGCTTAGAGGACGTAGCCCTTGGGGCTGATCCGTTTCTGCGAAAGGGACGAAACTTAGGTTTATTTTTGGTCTTGAAAAGACCTATCCTGAGGAAGGGCGTGGCCCTTGCCCCCAGTGATATCAGAGATAATCTCTTTCAAGTCAGGGCCAAAGAGTGTTTTCCCCTTGAAAGGAATGTCAAGCAATTTGTTCTTGGAAGACGCATCCGCTGCCCAAGATTTTAACCAAAGCGCTCTGCGCCACAATAGCAAACCCAGAATTTTTTCGCCGCTAACCTAGCCAATTGCAAGGTGGCGTCTAGGGTGAAAGAATTAGCCAATTTAAGAGCACGAATTCTGTCCATAATCTCCTCATAAGAAGAAGAATTACTAATAATCGCCTTTCCTAGCTCATCAAACTAGAAACACGCGGCTGCAGTGACAGGGACAATGCATGCAATTGGTTGTAGAAGGGAACCTTGCTGAACAAACATCTTTAGCAGACCTTCTAATTTTTTATCCATAGGATCTTGGAAAGCACAACTATCTTCTATGGGTATAGTGGCGCGCTTGTGTAGAGTAGAAACCGCCCCCTCGACCTTGGGGACTGTCTGCCATCAGTCCTTTCTGGGGTCGACTATAGGAAAACAATTTTATAAATATGGGGGGAGGTACTAAAGGTATACCGGGCCTGTCCCATTCTTTACTAACAATGTACGCCACCCGCTTGGATATAGGAAAAGCTTCGGGGGGCCCCGGGGCCTCTAAGAACTTTTCCATTTTACATAGTGGTTCTGGAATGACCAGATAATCACAATCATCCAAATTGGATAACACCTCCTTAAGCAGAGCGCGGAGATGTTCCAACTTAAATTTAAAAGTAATCACATCAGGTTCAGCTTGTTGAGAAATGTTTCCTGAATCTGAAATTTCTCCCTCAGACAAAACCTCCCTGGCCCCCTCAGACTGGTGTAGGGGCCCTTCAGAAACCATATCATCAGCGTTCTCATGCTCTACAGAATTTTCTAAAACAGAGCAGTCGCGCTTTCGCTGATAAGTGGGCATATTGGCTAAAATGTTTTTGATAGAATTATCCATTACAGCCGTTAAATGTTGCATAGTAAGGAGTATTGGCGCACTAGATGTACTAGGGGCCTCCTGTATGGGCAAGACTGGTGTAGACGAAGGAGGGGATGATGCAGTACCATGCTTACTCCCCTCACTTGAGGAATCATCTTGGGCATCATTTTTTTTTTTTTTTTTTAATAACTTTATTTATTATCGGAATCCAATACATACATGGCAGTAGAGCATAAAGAGTCCAATAGAAAAGTACATGAAGCACTACATTGCAAGATCCTTCATACAAACACATAATCAACGACCCGTATGACTCCACCATGTAGAGGTATGGGTTCACATTTTCTTATAAGTAAAATAACAAAAAAAAACAAGAACAAACAGAAATATAAACAAACAAAAGGTAACACAGACGCATAATACAAACACATAATAACATACCTGAGCACTCCGGTCTGGTTCACCCCCCATGGACACGCAACAGGAGCAGGAAAGGGAGAGTGAAGTGGTAATAATAGTGACACCATGAAAGAAGGCGTCAGGGTAGGTAAGTTTGTGCACCACCAATGCAGTATTACTGATTAATTCTGGGGGGCCGGGAAAGACCAATTTCCTTTAAGGTTTTCATTTAAGATAAAAAGACTGTTTCTAAATGGGTAAATGACCCTTTCCCTAACTGCTTCCGGTAAATATAGAAGGTAGGTTCCCCATTTCAGTATGAAGCGTTTTACTCGTTTTTCCGGATCACCCTTCACATCTGCCTGTTCTATTAGCATTTGCGTATGTATATTTCTAAGAAGCTTTTGGAGAGGGGGGGTTTTATTACTAGCCCAACCCTCCAAGATCACTTGTTTCGCCAAAACTATTACTGTGGATACTAAGCTGTCATAAGAGGGTGGGTTATCATTAAGGGTTAGGAAAATAATACGTTGAGGTGAGAGAGCTATCTGGGTGTTTGTCGCTTTTGTGAGCCAGTATGATATCTTGAGCCAGAAGCTCTGTAGCTTGGGGCAATTCCAAAGCAAATGCAGCCAGTCTGGTGAAGCCAAACTGCACTTAGGGCAAGTATCACTAGCTCCAGGAACCCATCTAGAGCGGAGGTGCGGGGTTATGTAGGCCTGATGCATGAATTTTAGATGTGACTCCCTCAACTTGGCAGAAATGGTGACTGACTGTATTTTTCTCAGACTTGTGTGAATAAGCTCTTCATTAACTAATAAATCAGTAAAACCGTCCCATTTAGATATAAGCCCGCACATAGCTGAGTTTTCAAAATGTTTTAAGATTAAATTGTATGTGTGTGTGATTTTATATGAACCCTGCCTTGCTAGCGCACATAGGTTATCAACCTGAGTAGGCTCCCTGAGAAGGCGCCCCTCTGTTTTTAACTTAGTGATATAATGTCTGCACTGAAAGTATGCGAAGCGATGGGAGCTTGGGAGACCAAACACATCCCTTAAATCCTGAAAAGGGACAATTTCCAGAGTCAAAGGATTGATAAGCTGTTTAATCTTTGTGAGCTTTTGATCACGCCACTCCCGAAATGCTTTTGTGGTGTATCCAGGGAGAAAATTTAGGTTACCCTGAATCGGCAAGAGCTTACTCACTGAGTTGTCTACCCCCCACAACTTGCACAACTTGGCCCAAGCCCTAAGCGGGTCCCTATATAATACGTGAGACTGTATGTGTGAGGGTAGTGAAGTGAAGCTTGCATGGGGCAGGAAGGCCAAGCTTATTGGTTTAACCAAACTATTTTCTAAGGCAGGGACAGTGAATCGATTGTCATCTACAAGCCAATCTAGTATGAGTTTAGTCAGAGTGGCCCAGTTATACCATAAAATGTTCGGGAGACGAAGACCTCCTCTTTCCAGGGGCATCGCTAAGTAATTTTGTCCTATCCTATGCTTCTTGCCCCTCCAGATAAACTGCCCCAGAGCGGATTGTATTGACTTGGTGTCTTGTTTGGTAAGAAGGAGAGGTAACATCTGCAGAGGATATAAGAGTTTTGGCAACGCCACCATTTTAAACAAGTGAATTCGGCCCATAAGAGATAGGGGTAAACTACACCAACCCGAGAGTAAAAGTTTTATGTTGCTTATAGTATTTGACAGATTTAACTGGTATAATTTATTGGGATTCACATGTATATGAATGCCTAAATACTTAAATGAGCCATCTGTCATTTTAAGAGTGGTGTTTGTCAAAGTGGTGTGTTGCTTATTTTGCAGCCACGTGACTTCAGATTTGTTGACATTAATTTTGTAACCTGTGAAAGTTCCAAAAGTCTTAATTACCTCTAAGAGGGGATTCAAGTTGGTAGCAGGATTGCCTATAAATAACAACAAGTCATCTGCATACAGCGACAGATGTTGCTTATGGTCTAAAACGTCTAATCCCGCACATTTTTGTCGGATGTGACATGCAAGGGGTTCTATGGCTAGGTCGAAGAGCAAAGGGGACAACGGGCATCCCTGTCTGGTACCCCTCTGCAATACAAATGAGGGGGAGAGCTCCCCATTAACTATCAAAGATGCCTTAGGGGCTGTATATAGCCGTTGGAGAAAAGCTGTAAAGTTGCCTGAAATGCCGAATTTTTCTAGTGACGTATGCAAATGATCCCATTCAATCCTGTCGAACGCCTTCTCCGCGTCAAGGGCGAGGAGACAGGCGTCTTGTAGATCTACAGGATTAGAGGAATGGGTGTTATACCAATAATAGGAGGTAATTGCCAATGTTTTCCTGATATTGATCACTGATGATCTCCCTTTTACAAACCCGGTCTGATCTGTGTGTATGATTGAGGGAAGAATCTGGGCCAACCGGTCAGCTAAAATTTTGGTCAGTAGTTTATAATCGCTGTTTAACAGCGAAATTGGGCGATATGAGGAGGTGTCTGTGGGATCTTTATCAGGCTTAGGGATGAGACAGATGTTTGCCTCTGTGAATCTGGCATCTATTTGAGAGGAACCCTCCAAGTATGCGGTATATAGGGAGGCAAGAGTTGGGGCCATCTCATTCACAAGAAGTCTATAGTACTCTACAGGTAGCCCATCAGGGCCTGCCGCTTTTCCGAGTTTGGCTCTATTTACAGCTTTAACTACTTCCTGGGGTAGAATGCTGGCGCTAAGTAGTGAGTTATGCTCTTCTGAGAGAGCCGGGATATGTGTAGCATCCCAGAAGCTTTGCTTAGCCTCTAAGCTAATCTCTTGGCTGGTATATAAAGAGGAGTAATATTTAATAAATTCTGACATGATTTCTTTGTTGTTTGAAGTTAGATGTGATTTAGATTTTATGGCCAGTATGTGTGATTTAGGCGTATAGAGTTTGACTAAATTTGCTAGCAACTTACCCGACTTGTTGCCATGCCGAAAGTACCGTCCCTGTCTGTGTATATCAAAATTGATATTCTGCTGAGCTAAGTATGTATCTCTAGCCATCTTAAGCTCATAATATAGTTTCCTAGATCCAGGAGTGGGGTTAGAGAGGTACTCATTATATGCCTCAGTAAGGTTTGCTAAAAATGCCTCATCAATTTTTTTAATACTTTTATTGTGATGTGCAGTGAAGGAGGTGATAGAGCCCCTCATAACGGGCTTGGAGGCGTGCCAAAACAAGTTGGGGTCCTCTTTGTGCTGGTCGTTATCTGAGGCATAATTTACCCACGCACTTTTCAGATGTTGACGAAAATTCATGTCGTGATATAGATAAGAAGGGAATCTCCAGGATCTACTTGGGGGTCTCATGGGAGTTGGCTGAAGTAAGAAATGAATTGGGGCATGGTCTGAAATCGTTATGTGTTCTATGGTCGGATGCTGGATTTGAGGTGTGATAACAGAGGAGGTGAGGAAATAATCTATTCGTGAAAGGGTGTTGTGTGTCTTAGACAGACAAGTATAATCTCTCTCCAATGGGTTTAGTATTCTCCATACATCTACAAGATTTAAAGTAGTCTTTAAGTTATTTATCAATGAGACCTCCCTCTTATATCTTGAGTGTGAGAAACCTGAGGAGCTAGCTGATGCCGGGTCCCTAAACCTGTCCAAGGGGAGGGCCTGGACCAAGTTGTAATCCCCCCCCAAAATGATAGGAGCAGCGTAAGTGGCCAATTTAGCTATTAGAGAGGACCAAAAGAAAGGGCAGAATTCATTAGGACCGTAAACATTACATATAGTATATTCCAGATTCCCTGCTTTTAGAATTGCAATTATATATCTACCGTCCTTATCTATCTCTACTTGTGAAAAAGATACCTGGAGTCCCTTTCTTACCAGGATGGCCACCCCTCTTTTCCTACTTTCAGTAGGGGAATACAGGATATGACCTACCCATCTAACTTTCAGTTTTTCATGTTCTTCAGAAGTCAATTTGGTCTCCTGGAGCAGAGCTATATCAGTATGGAGTTTTTTAAGCTGTTGTAGGATCATACTCCTCTTTGCGGGGGACGTAATGCCCCCAACATTCCAGGAAGTTAGCCTAAGGTTTATGGCCATATGGTATTAGTATAAGGTAAAAGTGGGCTAGTGCAAAAAGTGAGCTGCGCGGTGTGTGTCTTTGCTCTTGGACGACTAGTCTGGGACATATGAGGTCAAAGGCCCTCCACGTGAGATGAAAACCATGTGTGTGGAATTTAAATGGAGATCCAAAAAGTTGGAACCCAAGAGATTGACTCACCAGCAAGAAAGGAACAGGGGCAATGTTCTCTGAATTCGTGCCCATGGGGGGAGAGACCACAAGCGCTCCAGAAATGATCTGAGGACGGATCCAAAAAGAAAACATAGTTATAAGCAGGCACTTTTTGAGATGCAAGATATTATCAAATGAGGCAACCATGTGAATTAACAGATCAGAATGTTTGGTACATAACATGAGTAATTGTAATGAAATTTCAGTAAGATTATACATAACATTGTCTATAGTAAACCAGGAAATCTCTAAGAAATGAGAAAACATGATTGCGTTAATGATACATGTGAGGTAGAGGTACATAATCACGGCTGCGCCCATGTCTAGGCTTCCTGTCCTAGAGATAATCTGTTTATAAGGAAACCAGAGGAGTTGTAAGAACAAAGAACAATAGCAGATATTATGACATCTCAGCTCTAGGAGCCGGCCCATGGGAAGGTGGGAATGGGGTGACAAAGCCATATGAAACCTTAAGGTATATAGTAAAGCTTTAGAGAGAATAATCATACCAATGTTTTGTGCAGACAATATGTGCCAGGGAATAGATTGTAGACAATGAGGTAGGGGCGGTGGCGGAGGTGGCGGCGAGTATTGAAGGAATTTGTGCTTGGTACCAATATGGCAGGCCCAAAACATTACTGCGACATCAACGGGCACTAGTGTCAGAAGGCATGTGACGAACATAAGGTCCCCACAAAGGTCTACAAGGGGCGAGGCGGGGTTAAAGCACTTAAGGAGGCATAGGAGAAACCAGCAATAACTAAGAATTATCTTGATAGAACCCATACAGAAAACAGGATTAAAGTACACTAAATATTGTTTCCCAACCATAATACTTCTATGTGCAAAAGAACACAAACCTGCATAAACAGTGCAACAGCAGAAATAGCAAATTGTCATTTGCGGGGTCGTGTATCCGGTCTCACACGAAACTGGAGAATACAAGCAGAACCACAGACCCCGCAAGAGCAAGATACACATTATAAGAAACATGATGTGCAATTAAAGAAACTGTGAACATTGATACTTATTAGAGTCTCTTCATCCATTGTCTTGTTTCCGTTCCGATGCCAGGTATGCCTGTGCTGCCGCAGGCGAATGGAAGGTTTTGGGGCCTGACACGCTCTGGATTCTTAGAGTGGCTGGAAACATGAGCGCAAATTTACGCCCCTGGTCATGCAGAGTGGAGCAAATGGAAGCAAAGTCTTTGCGTCTTTTGGTAACCTCGACTGAAAAGTCCTGAAAAAGCAAGATGCGGTGGTCCTCAAAGATAACTTCCTTGGTCGCTCTGTAGGCTCGTAGGATCGCCAGCTTATCCTGGAAATTCAAGCATTTAAAAATCACCTGTCGTGG
The DNA here is from genome assembly GCF_027579735.1 of Bombina bombina. Taxonomy (NCBI): domain Eukaryota; kingdom Metazoa; phylum Chordata; class Amphibia; order Anura; family Bombinatoridae; genus Bombina; species Bombina bombina. Next base: position 423,438,394 of record NC_069504.1, read on the forward strand.
CCTCTCTCTGGAATTTTCCAAATGCCTGTTGGGGCCTATGCGATGTGATCTTTCTATGTCTAGAGGCAGACAGTCCTGAGGCAGGCCTAAGATTTTTGGAAGGGTCATAGCAGCAAATTCTAGCAGATCCTTATCTTTAATGGATTCAGGGACTCCTATGATTCGGAGGTTATTTCGTCTGCTACGATTTTCCAAGTCCTCCACTTTATCCATTAGTTGCTGATTTTGTTTCAGTAGGCGTTTTAGAGAGATGTCTGATTCATGCTGTCTGTCTTCGACCCCCGAGATTCTTTGTTCCGCAGCTGACATGCGTGCAGAGAAAAGCCTCACTTCGCTGGTCAAGGTGTCAACACCCGTCTGCAAGCTATCCATTTTTGGTAAAAAAAATGCCTTAAGGTCCTGCAGGAGTGAGGAATGGTCTCCTGAGGAGTTGCCTTCAGTATCTGCAAATGGAGGGTTGGCCTGTGTTTCTGATAGAGTCTTTTGTCTTTTTTCCAGGTTTTTTGATCGGTGGCTCATGGTGCTACTTAAAGGCAAGGGCAGCCTGTGGAAATACTCGTCTACTTTCATAGAACAAAATGCAGAAAAGTCTGAAAATATTGTAATATTGTGAAGAATCCACCAGGTGGCGTTGTTGAGCTGTGTACTGCTGCAAATAAGTGGAAGAGATGGAGGGGGAATGGAGTATAGAAGAAAAAGTAAACACAAATAAGATGATTGCAGATATCACATCCCAGGCTGGAGAAGTGAAATGACAAAAATTTAGCTATACCAGCTATGTAGATTGTGTTGCTTCCCTCTCCTTCAAACAGATTTCTCACCCGTAGCTAAGGGATCCCAATTATGATCCTGAAAAAATTGAGCTATACCAGCAGCAAAATTTGAAGTGCTCGGATAGTATGGGATATAGTTGGAGCACAGGTTATTGCGCTGCTTAGGGTTCAGACACTGAATATGCACTTAAAAAAGAGAAAATTGTATTGCTTCCTCACCCTCTAGCAGATGTCACACTCACAGCCAAAGAATCCCAATTATGATCTTGAAAGCTTGCACTACAACAGCTGCAAGATTTGAAATACTCAGATAGTTTGAAATATAGCTGTAGCATAGGCTAGTGCACTACATAGAGTCCAGACACTGAATATGCACTTGTTAATGTAAATCACCCCCAGCAGTCACAGGGGCACCAGGAGAAAGTGATAGCTGATGTAGCCCTGGGGAGAGTACAACTGCTAGTGGTTTGAGTCCCAAAATGAAGATGTGATGGCTTGAATTATTGGTGATAAGCTGGAGCTAGTTGAAGTGAAAAATGGGTGTACTTGTGTCTGTATTATATCACTCCTTATGCGTGACCAAAGTGGTTAAAAGTCTCTCATGAGTGCGGGGGGAAGTGTCCCTTGGGGTACCTTTTATCCGGGCTCCGGATTGACACGACCTGGGGTGCAGCGGTGTCAAGCGTCGATCCAATCTGCTGCAACGTCCCCACTTCTCATCTACTCCTCCCGGCAGCAGTTCTGAAGGCCGATGTCCTTCTAAGGGCTCCGACTGAGCTATAACACAGAGGAGTCGGGGAGGGCTCCGGCAAGATGGCGCCGACCTGCGCTTGTGTGCGCGCCACGTGGGTCAATTAACTTAGCCTTCCAGGGCAAGGGCGATCTTTCTGCCCTACACGATGCTACTTCGGCCAGCTGGGGTATCTTAGGGGGCTACCCAGCAAGGCAATACCGTGGGATAAGCCGGCCGGCAGCAGTAAATGTCATTTAGGTTAGGCAGATTCACGGAGCTCTTCACTCCTGCTGCCAGCCGCTAGCTCCGCCCACCGGAAGTCCTTGGGCATCATTTTTACTAAATTTTTTTTTTTTTTTTTTTTTTTTATGACATAAAATACATATAGTTAAATGAGAAGGAACCTTGGTTTCCCCACAGTCAGAACACAATCTATCTGGTAGTTCAGACATGTTAAACAGGCATAAACTTGATAACAAAGCACAAAAAACGTTTTAAAATAAAACCGTTACTGTCACTTTAAATTTTAAACTAAACACACTTTATTACTGCAATTGCGAAAAAGTATGAAGGAATTGTTCAAAATTCACCAAAATTTCACCACAGTGTCTTAAAGCCTTAAAAGTATTGCACACCAAATTTGGAAGCTTTAACCCTTAAAATAACGGAACCGGAGCCGTTTTTATATTTAACCCCTTTACAGTCCCTGGAATCTGCTTTGCTGAGACCCAACCAAGCCCAAAGGGGAATACGATACCAAATGATGCCTTCAGAAAGACTTTTCTATGTATCAGAGCTCCACACACATGCAGCTGCATGCCATGCTGTCCTCAAAAAACAAGTGCGCCATACCGGCGCGAAAATGAGGCTCTGACTATGATTAGGGAAAGCCCCTAAAGAATAAGGTGTCTAAAACAGTGCCTGCCGATATAATCATATCAAAATACCCAGAATAAATGATTCCTCAAGGCTAAATATGTGTTAATAATGAATCGATTTAGCCCAGAAAAAGTCTACAGTCTTAATAAGCCCTTGTGAAGCCCTTATTTACTATCTTAATAAACATGGCTTACCGGATCCCATAGGGAAAATGACAGCTTCCAGCATTACATCGTCTTGTTAGAATGTGTCATACCTCAAGCAGTAAGAGACTGCACACTGTTCCCCCAACTGAAGTTAATTGCTCTCAACAGTCCTGTGTGGAACAGCCATGGATTTTAGTTACGGTGCTAAAATCATTTTCCTCATACAAACAGAAATCTTCATCTCTTTTCTGTTTCTGAGTAAATAGTACATACCAGCACTATTTTAAAATAACAAACTCTTGATTGAATAATAAAAACTACAGTTAAACACTAAAAAACTCTAAGCCATCTCCGTGGAGATGTTGCCTGTACAACGGCAAAGAGAATGACTGGGGTAGGCGGAGCCTAGGAGGGATCATGTGACCAGCTTTGCTGGGCTCTTTGCCATTTCCTGTTGGGGAAGAGAATATCCCACAAGTAAGGATGACGCCGTGGACCGGACACACCTATGTTGGAGAAATACCCACAGCCTCAGTTTTACTAAACCCTTTAATGTACTTGAAAGTTGCTATCATATCACCTCTTTCCCTTCTCTCCTCTAAGCTATACATATTTAGGTCATTGAGCCTATCCTGGTAAGTTTTATTTTTTAGATCATGTACCATTTTGGTAGCCCTCCTTTGCACAGATTCAAGTTTGTTAATATCCTTCTGAAGATATGGCAGAATATGAAGAAACAGCAGAGCTACAGAGAGTTCAGAAAGTAAGACTATAAATTAGTACAGAGGCAAGCTGCTATGTTAGTGGGTGTAAAGTTTGAGGAAACAAAATACAAAAACGATTCTTTAACTGTTGTAAAACAGTAAAAAAAAAAAATTATTAAATTATAATTTTCACTAACAGAATCCCTTTCAGTGAAATCTAAGGTTGCAGAACTTACTAAGATGTGGCTAAAACACTGCTCATTGACTGCATCTCTCTTCCTGCTCTGCCTCTGTCTGTATTAAGGAAGTGACAGTGGAACATTCCACTGCACTTAGAGGGGAAATACAGAACTCTCTTTTTCACTTTAGCAAAAGCTGGCAGCTTCACAGGACAGCAACAAAATAAATTAAAGTAGTTTTTTTCCGTTTTTGTTTTGTTTTATATGATTTAACATCCAGCCCCAACCCTAAGTTCCACTTACTAATGCCTCTCACTGGATTGGGTCAGCCCAAATAGGACTGCCTCAAATAAAGCACTTATGGACCACTTTCATCCAGTAGGTGGCGCAGCATGTTGTGTAATGGTGGGCAGACCTGCTTGTGCCTCTCCATTGCACAACATCTAGCTGTAAAAAAAAATGCTGGGGAAAAATAAATTTCAATTTTTTTTTATTTATTTTTTTAAAGCCAATAAAAAATATATATATTTTTGCCCATATGAGAGGTGAAGCACTGCCTCACCTGCCTCTAGTGACTGCACATCACTGCATCTGAGCACTAGTGTTGAGAACCATTGATATAAAGTGTGCCAAGCAAAGTGTACTATACCCTAATGCGCAACAGTAAAACAGATTGCAGGTACATGAAATAAAGATATGTGCACAAAAGCTGACACCATAAGTCATTATATTTCTGTTTATGTTAGATGCACAATATTAAAAATAGTCTATGAATTTGCTATGTGTGTTTTCTTGCTTTGTTTGTTGTTTTACTATTTCAAAATATTAGACCCATTTAGTAAAATTAGATTTTAAAATAAATTCCTGAAAACAGAAAAATACATCTGATGTCTGTAGATTTTCTTCAGTTCACAGATATTATGCAAATTCTAAGATAAGCATAACTGCCTCTTAAAGTGAATGTCAACTTTCATGATAAAGTGCCCGGTTTTAAAAAATTTTTTTTTATTAAAAACAGGGGCACTTTAATTCATGAAAGTTTACATTGCACCGGATTTTACAAATACTTACCTTCTCCTGAAACACCAGATCGCCGACCGACCCGCCTGCTTCTTCCTGCTGTACTAACACAGCAATGACGAAACCAGATTCCTCCAATCATGGCATGGCCTCACCAGATGAACGCTCCTGGGGGGGAAGCCGTGATTGGAGAGAGCCAGTTTTGTTATTGCTGACGCAGTATAGAGGAGCTGCAGGCGTGGGATCGGTGATCCGGTGTTTCAGGAGAAGAAGGTAAGTATTTTTAAAATCCAGTGGAATGTAAACTTTCATGAATGAAAGTGCCCCTGTTTTTAATATTTTTTTTTTAAAAAACGGGCACTTTATCATGAAAGTTGGCATTCACTTTAATTTTCCTTATTTAAGTTAGGTGACAATGCCTGCAAGAGCACTTGCCACAAAAAGATTGAGAAACAGTGTTTTAAAACATCTATATACCAGAATGAAACATTCCTAATATACAAAGAACCTGCAAAGATGCTTGTTAGTTTCATATAAAACTTTACAGATGACACAACAAAGGTTGAGTGTATACATAGATCAGTGGCTTTGTGTGCTCCTGAGATAGGCAGCAGGGAGGCATGCACAGGGTGCCAATCTCAGAGACTGGAACTGGGTGCAGATCTCTAAATGTTTAATATATTTTTTAAAAAAAGGTTTGCATAGTGCTTCAAAATAATACCTTACATTTACATCCCTTTAAAATAAATTACATTATTTCAAACTGTTTGAGTTCAAACATAAGTCAGGTGTCAATCCTATTTTATATAGGGAATGTACATGTATTAGTTGAAAATGTAGCTAAAATAGTTGGTAGGAGTTGGTATAGATTATATTCAATAATACTAGAAAAGTATCTGCCATAAGATATTGTCCTAAATTTAAAATATTGCAGAACAAATATTTTTGCAGCATTGGAATTCTAAAATTGTAAAATTCAACCAAAAGAATGAGTTCCACAGTGAAGGATGCCAGAATTAAAAATAAATAAATACTTAAACTAATAAAAATCTAATAAAAAAATGCTTCCTCTAAAAAACAACCCACTCTTACATATATAAAGAAACCAACAACTAAAATGGTTTAAATCTAATCAGCTTTGAAATAGCGATATACAACAGTGAGATGAAAACATTTACATTAACCATTTTCCAGGTTAAAGTGATTGTTTTTCCATATGTAAGCGGTTCTCGTTTAATGAGCAAGATGTTAATGGCAGGAAGCCCCCTAACAAAATATAATTTTCAATGTAATTCAAGTATCAAAGCTCCTCGCCAACCAAAAGATTAATTCCACCACTTTGATTTTTGGGTCCCAAATACCCACACATTTTACAATACCTCTGCTCACTGCCCTGTTTAAGACGCTAGCTCTGCAATGAATGTTGCAGCTAGCCATAGGAGGACCAACACTAAATCAAGCCTATTTTTCTATGCCTCCTCTCACAGTCTGGCTAAATGAGGTCGTCTTCTTATGACAGCTGCGCTAGGAGCCAGCAACAGACAAGAACATTAGAAAATAATTTCATGCACAAATTATTTGTAGGGTTGCCATCTTTTCCTTAAAAAAAATACCGGCCATGGGTGAGGGCGCAGCCACAAAAGGGCGGAGCCAAAAATAATTTTTAGTGCCTAGGGCAGCACAATAACTAAATATGCCACTGCTTTGTTATATATATATATATATATATATATATATATATATATATATATATATATATATATATATATATATATAATTATTTTGAAATGTATTAATTTAAAATAATATAAACATGTGATACTGTCTTGAATAAAAAAAATAATGTCCATCCAGCAATAGAATGGGGATAGTTGTCCTTATTACCAAGTGCAATAATTTCCTTAAGTTCCCATTTAGGTTCAATAACAACCTAAAGAGCATAAAATGAAATTTTTTTATACAAAAAAATATTTTCACATCTTGTTCTACAGGCACACACTTTCAACTAACCGTACAACAGACAAATCCACCTTAAACAAACAGAGGTAGAGGCAGTGAGAGTGGCAGGGGAGGAGACAGGAGTTGGAACCTGGTGCATGAGAGTGAGAAATACAGAGTCTGATATGACACCGGCTGTGCCTCTTTGTAGTAGCGCACTAGGCAACGGAACAGCTCCGAAATAGCGTGTTAGGAGCTGTGCATGCGATGTGTTGCCCTGCAGCCGGGGAGGCAGAGACTAGAGAAAGTGTCAGGAAAATGAGCAGTGCCTTCTTATCCTCTGCAGATCTCATTGGGAGAGAGGGACCTGGGAGCAAAAGTGACCTGCAGTGTACCGGGCACTGCTGCATGGCAAGGCTGGCCCTGAGAGGGAATGGGGGATCAGCATGAGGATCTGCAGCACACCGCTGCTAGTAGCAGCAACGAGTTGCAAGGAGAAAGTGTTTCAATGCAATAAGAAGCTGCAAAAAACAAACAAAAAAAAAACGGCTTTTGCATTACCAATATTTTACTAATACCGGCACCGTCTCCTAATCGCCGATTATCGGCTGGGTGGCAACCCTAATTATTTGGGGCAGGGTGATACCCACTAGGCTTTAATGCAGTAGGTGGTGATCACTCGGATTATGCTTATGAATCACTCAAAATAAGAGGCCTCATTTGTAGCAGCTGCCTTATGCGCTATGGGCATTATATTAAAGGGATATGAACCCCAATAAGCACGGATGTATCCTGGAGCACTATATGGCAGCAGTTTTGCAAGAATGTTATCCCTTTGCAAGAGCACTAGATGGCAGCACTATGTCCTGTCATGCAGTGCTTCAGATGCCTACCTAGGTATCTCTTCAACACAGAATATCATGGGAATTAAGCAAATTTGATAATAGAAGAAAATTCAAAACTTTTTTTAAAAATGTTATGCTCTGTCTGAATCACAAAATAAATATTTTGGGTTTCATATCATTTTAGTGAATGGAAAATGCTAATGCAAATTCATCCAGAATGAGCACAGTAATAAGCACCAGAGTAGCAGCTACTTTATGTCAAGAGAGCGCATGCTGAACGGATTCTTTTAAATCCTACATATGAGAATTTCCTTTTTTATGAAACTATTTAACATATTGTGTTATGAATGTAATAATAACGAGTATTTATTTGCACTGATCCTGTGCATAATTTTTTTTTTTTACTTCCACAAAAGCAACGTATACATCTTGCTTTAAGAATTAAAAAAACTTTCAGGTATTGCAGGCGACTTATAAATTGTGTTGCCTCAGTTCCTTCCCCATGTGCTGAGCTGATTGAGCCTGGAATGGAAGCTCACGTGGGATTACCTCTCAGGTCAAGTCTGGTGTTTTTCTCTAGTGCTCAGAATTAGCAATGGATTCCGGAAGCCAGAGTCTGGCACTCACGTAGACCGGTTTAGGCATAATGGCTGCTCGCTAGGCTGCAGTGTGTTAAACAATCAGTACAATGTAGTATGATTAGCATGAAAAAGAGAAAAACAAAGACAAATATGCTGTGTCTGCATTATATATATATGTGTGTTTGGGTGTGTGTGTGTGTGTAAGTCCAAAAACGAGTCTTTGATCCTTATAGTAGGTTGGTGCTGGTTTACAAAATTAATTCCAGTATCCGCAGGAAAGGTGAAAACACCATAGGGTGAACTGTTTCACCAGTAAATTTGTTACAGCTGAATGGAAAGCTACTCACATACAGCTGGATTACAAGTTTGTACATATTTTCAGAGTTAAAACAGCATCGCAGCCTTTACAAGTCTTGTTGGTATAGGTGTACCGCAAGCCTTTTAGCCTGTAACACAACGTCAGTACTGCACTCGTAAAAATTAGGTTTTTAATGGGATTCCCATAGCGCTGATATTATGAGTTTTGCGGTCAGGCTAAAAAGCGAGCGTTACAGCCTACAACGACAAGATTTGTACCGCCGTCTAAAGTCAGTAGTTATGAGTTTTACGCTACAAATCTGTAACATAAAACTCATAACTATAGTGTTACAAAGTACACTAACACCCATAAACTACCTATTAACCCCTAAACCGAGGCCATCCCGCATCGCAAACACTATATTAAACTTATTAACCCCTAATCTGCCGCTCCCGACATTGCCGCCACTAATAAAATGTATTAACCCCTATTCTGCCGCTCCCCGACATCGTTACCACTATACTAAAGTTATTAACCACTAAACCGCCACCCTCCCGCATCGCAAACACTATTTAAATATTATTAACCCCTAATCTGCCGTCCACCCACATCAGCCCTACTATACTAAAGTTATTAAACCCTACACCGCCGCCACTATAATAAACATATTATACCCTAAAACGAAAGCACCCCCACAATGAAATATAATAAATTAAACTATTAACCCCTAAACCGAAAGCCCCCCACATCACAATAAACTAATTTAAACTAGTAACTCCTAAACCTAACGCCCCCCTAACTTTGTATTAAAATTTTAATTTCCCTAACTTAAATTAAATTTAAACTTACCTGTCAAATTAAAAAAACTAAGTTTAAACTAACAATTAAACTAATATAATTATTAAACTAAAATTAAACTAACTACCATTAAAAAAAATCCTAACACTACTCTAAACATTACAAAGTATCTAATTACAAAAAAAGAAAAACTAAATTACAAAAAATAACAAACACTAAATTACGGAAAATAACAAATGCCACCGGGATGAATATTGAAGAGGCCGCCTGGATGAAGACTTCTCGCCGCCTGGATGAGGACTTCTCCCCCGAGATGAAGATCGTTCAAGCGGAACTTCAAAAACTGTAAGTGGATCGTCTTGGGGTTAGTGTTAGGTTTTTTTAAGGGTTTTTTGGGTGGGTTTTAATTTTAGATTAGGGTTTGGGCAGTAAAAGAGTTAAATGCCCTATTAAGGGCAATGCCCATCCAAATGCCCTTTTCGGGTCAATGGGTAGCTTAGGTTTTTTTTAGATAGTTTTTGTTATTTTGTGGGTTTGGGGGGATGGGAGTTTGTAATGTTAGTGGGTGTTTGTAATTTTTTTTTAATAAACAGAGCTGATATATTTAGGGCAATGCCCTACAAAAGGCCCTTTTAAGGGTCAATAGTAGTTTATTCTAGATTAGGTTTTTTATTTTGATGTGTTTTTTTTTAATGGGTATTAGAATAGGAATAATTTTTATTATTTTTGATCATTTATTTATTTTGTGTAATGTATTTTTTTAGGGGGTGTTTGTTTTTCTTTTGTAGGAAAAGAGCTATTATCTTTAGGGCAATGACCTACAAAAGGCCATTTTAGGACTTCCCAAAATGCCCTTTTAAGGGCCCTTGATAGTTTGGGGGGTGGGGGTTTGTATACTGTTAGGGGGCATTTGTTTGTTTTTATAGCAAAATAGCTGTTTAACTTAGGGCAATGCCCTACAAAAGGCCCTTTTAAGGGCCCCCCAAAATACCTTTTTAAGGGCCCTTGGTAGTTTGGGGGGGGGGGGGTTTGTATACTGTTAGGGGGGTTTGTTTTTTGTTTGTTTTTTGTAGCAAAAGAGCTGTTTAACTTAAGGCAAAGACCTACAAAAGGCCCTTTTAAGGGCCCTTTATTTTTTTATTTTTTTAAAGGGTATTAGAATAGGAATCATTTTTATTTTTTTGGATAATTTCGGGGTTTTTTTTGTAATGGTAGGTTTTAGTGTACGGTAGCTTAGGTTTTATTTGACAGGTAATAATTGTGTTAATTTTAACTAGATAATTATTAAATAGTTAATAAATATTTACTAACTAGTCTACCTAGTTAAAATAAATACAACCTTACCTGTGAAATAAAAATAAAACCTTCAGCTTAATGGTGAATACAGGTAATCGTGCACACAAAAAGAAACACTATTCGAATAAATGGTGAATACAGGTCATCACGCACACAAAAAACATAATTTATGTAAGAACTTACCTGATAAATTCATTTCTTTCATATTAGCAAGAGTCCATGAGCTAGTGACGTATGGGATATACATTCCTACCAGGAGCGGCAAAGTTTCCCAAACCTCAAAATGCCTATAAATACACCCCTCACCACACCCACAAATCAGTTTAACACATAGCCAAGAAGTGGGGTGATAAGACAAAAGTGCGAAAGCATAAAAAATAAGGAATTGGAATAATTGTGCTTTATACAAAAAAATCATAACCACCACAAAAAAGGGTGGGCCTCATGGACTCTTGCTAATATAAAAGAAATGAATTTATCAGGTAAGTTCTTACATAAATTATGTTTTCTTTCATGTAATTAGCAAGAGTCCATGAGCTAGTGACGTATGGGATAATGAATACCCAAGATGTGGATCTTCCACGCAAGAGTCACTAGAGAGGGAGGGATAAAATAAAGACAGCCAATTCCGCTGAAAATAATCCACACCCAAAATAAAGTTTAAATCTTATAATGAAAAAAACTGAAATTATAAGCAGAAGAATCATACTGAAACAGCTGCCTGAAGTACTTTTCTACCAAAAACTGCTTCAGAAGAAGAAAACACATCAAAATGGTAGAATTTAGTAAAGGTATGCAAAGAAGACCAAGTTGCTGCTTTGCAAATCTGATCAACCGAAGCTTCATTCCTAAACGCCTAGGAAGTAGAAACTGACCTAGTAGAATGAGCTGTAATCCTTTGAGGCAGAGTTTTACCCGACTCGACATAAGCATGATGAATCAAAAGACTTTAACCAAGACGCCAAAAGAAATGGCAGAGGCCTTCTGACCTTTCCTAGAACCGGAAAAGATAACAAATAGACTAGAAGTCTTTCGGAAATTTTTAGTAGCTTCAACATAATATTTCAAAGCTCTAACTACATCCAAAGAATGCAACGATCTTTCCTTAGGATTCTTAGGATTAGGACACAATGAAGGAACCACAATTTCTCTACTAATGTTGTTAGAATTCACAACCTTAGGTAAAAATTGAAAAGAAGTTCGCAACACCGCCTTATCCTGATGAAAAATCAGAAAAGGAGACTCACAAGAAAGAGCAGATAAATCAGAAACTCTTCTAGCAGAAGAGATGGCCAAAAGAAACAAAACTTTCCAAGAAAGTAATTTAATGTCCAGCGAATGCATAGGTTCAAACGGAGGAGCTTGAGGAGCCCCCAGAACCAAATTCAAACTCCAAGGAGGAGAAATTGACTTAATAACAGGTTTTATACGAACCAAAGCTTGTACAAAACAATGAATAACAGGAAGACTAGTAATCTTTCTGTGAAAAAGAACAGAAAGAGCAGAGATTTGTCATTCAAGGAACTTGCAGACAAACCTTTATCCAAACCATCCTGAAGAAACTGTAAAATTCTAGGAATTCTAAAAGAATGCCAAGAAAAATGATGAGAAAAAAACCAAGAAATGTAAACCTTCCAGACTCGATAATATATCTTCCTAGATACAGATTTACGAGCCTGTAACATAGTATTAATCAGAGAGTCAGAGAAACCTCTATGACTGAGAATCAAGCGTTCAATCTCTATACCTTCAAATTTAAGGATTTGAGATCCTGATGGAAAAAAGGACCTTGTAATAAAAGGTCTGGTCTTAACGGAAGAGTCCACGGTTGGCAAGTGGCCATCCGGACAAGATCTGCATACCAAAACCTGTGAGGCCATGCTGAAGCCACCAGCAGAACAGACGAGCACCCCTTAGAATCTTGGAAATTACTCTTGGAAGAAGAACTAGAAGTGGAAAGATATAGGCAGGATGATACTTCCAAGGAAGTGACAATGCATCCACTGCCTCCGCCTGAGGATCCCTGGATCTGGACAGATACCTGGGAAGCTTCTTGTTTAGATGAGAAGCCATCAGATCTATTTCTGGAAGTCCCGACATTTGAACAATCTGAAGGAATACCTCTGGGTGAAGAGACCATTCGCTCGGATGTAACGTTTGGTGACTGAGATAATCCGCTTCCCAATTGTCTATACCTGGGATATGAACCGCAGAAATTAGACAGGAGCTGGATTCCGCCCAAACCAGAATTCGAGATACTTCTTTCATAGCCAGAGGACTGTGAGTCCCTTCTTGATGATTGACATATGCCACAGTTGTGACATTGTCCGTCTGAAAACAAATGAACGATTCTCTCTTTAGAAGAGGCCATGACTGAAGAGCTCTGAAAATTGCACGGAGTTCCAAAATATTGAATGGTAATCTCACCTCCTGAGATTCCCAAACCCCTTGTGCTGTCAGAGACCCCCAAACAGCTCCCTAACCTGTCAGACTTGCATCTGTTGAAATCTCAGTCCAGGTTGGAAGAACAAAGAAGCCCCCTGAATTAAACGATGGTGGTCTGTCCATCACGTCAGAAAGTGTCGAACAATCGGTTTTAAAGATATTAATTGAGATATCTTTGAATAATCCCTGCACCACTGGTTCAGCATACAGAGCTGAAGAGGTCGCATGTGAAAACGAGCAAAGGGACCCGCGTCCAATGCAGCAGTCATAAGACCTAGAATTTCCATGCATAAGGCTACCGAAGGGAAAGATTGAGACTGAAGGTTTCGACAAGCTGAAACCAATTTCAGACGTCTCTTGTCCGTCAGAGACAGAGTCAAGGACACTGAATCTATCAGGAAACCTAAAAAGGTTACCCTTGTCTGAGGAATCAACAAACTTTTTGGTAAATTGATCCTCCAACCATATTCTAGAAGAAACAACACTCATAAAAGACTGGAAAGGTTCTTTCTAGTGAAAATGAGCAAAGGGAATTGAATCAAATGCTGTGGCCATAAGACCTAAAACTTCTATGCATATATAGCAACTGAAGGAAATAATAGAGACTAAAGGAACCCAATAGAATTATCCCTTGTCTGATAGAGACAAAGACAGTGACACAAACTTTCTGGAAACCTAAAAAAGGTGACCCTTGTGTGAGGAATCAAGAGCTTTCGAAAAAAAGATCCTCTAACTATGTCCTGAAGATCAAGTGAATCATATGAGATTCCGCATCCTCAGAAAATAATCTGAATGAAAACAGAAAAATGAAAAACATAATTTATGTAAGAACTTACCTGATAAATTCATTTCTTTCATATTAGCAAGAGTCCATGAGCTAGTGACGTATGGGATATACATTCCTACCAGGAGGGGCAAAGTTTCCCAAACCTCAAAATGCCTATAAATACACCCCTCACCACACCCACAATTCAGTTTAACGAATAGCCAAGAAGTGGGGTGATAAAAAAGTGCGAAAGCATATAAAATAAGGAATTGGAATAATTGTGCTTTATACAAAATCATAACCACCACAAAAAAAGGGCGGGCCTCATGGACTCTTGCTAATATGAAAGAAATGAATTTATCAGGTAAGTTCTTACATAAATTATGTTTTCTTTCATGTAATTAGCAAGAGTCCATGAGCTAGTGACGTATGGGATAATGACTACCCAAGATGTGGATCTTTCCACACAAGAGTCACTAGAGAGGGAGGGATAAAATAAAGACAGCCAATTCCTGCTGAAAATAATCCACACCCAAAATAAAGTTTAACGAAAAACATAAGCAGAAGATTCAAACTGAAACCGCTGCCTGAAGTACTTTTCTACCAAAAACTGCTTCAGAAGAAGAAAATACATAAAAATGGTAGAATTTAGTAAAAGTATGCAAAGAGGACCAAGTTGCTGCTTTGCAGATCTGGTCAACCGAAGCTTCATTCCTAAACGCCCAGGATGTAGATACTGACCTAGTAGAATGAGCTGTAATTCTCTGAGGCGGAATTTTACCCGACTCAACATAGGCAAGATGAATTAAAGATTTCAACCAAGATGCCAAAGAAATGGCAGAAGCTTTCTGGCCTTTCCTAGAACCGGAAAAGATAACAAATAGACTAGAAGTCTTACGGAAAGATTTCGTAGCTTCAACATAATATTTCAAAGCTCTAACAACATCCAAAGAATGCAACGATTTCTCCTTAGAATTCTTAGGATTAGGACATAATGAAGGAACCACAATTTCTCTACTAATGTTGTTGGAATTCACAACTTTAGGTAAAAATTCAAAAGAAGTTCGCAACACCGCCTTATCCTGATGAAAAATCAGAAAAGGAGACTCACAAGAAAGAGCAGATAATTCAGAAACTCTTCTAGCAGAAGAGATGGCCAAAAGGAACAAAACTTTCCAAGAAAGTAATTTAATGTCCAATGAATGCATAGGTTCAAACGGAGGAGCTTGAAGAGCTCCCAGAACCAAATTCAAACTCCAAGGAGGAGAAATTGACTTAATGACAGGTTTTATACGAACCAAAGCTTGTACAAAACAATGAATATCAGGAAGAATAGCAATCTTTCTGTGAAAAAGAACAGAAAGAGCAGAGATTTGTCCTTTCAAAGAACTTGCGGACAAACCCTTATCTAAACCATCCTGAAGAAACTGTAAAATTCTCGGTATTCTAAAAGAATGCCAAGAAAAATGATGAGAAAGACACCAAGAAATATAAGTCTTCCAGACTCTATAATATATCTCTCGAGATACAGATTTACGAGCCTGTAACATAGTATTAATCACGGAGTCAGAGAAACCTCTTTGACCAAGAATCAAGCGTTCAATCTCCATACCTTTAAATTTAAGGATTTCAGATCCTGATGGAAAAAAGGGCCTTGTGACAGAAGGTCTGGTCTTAACGGAAGAGTCCACGGTTGGCAAGAGGCCATCCGGACAAGATCCGCATACCAAAACCTGTGAGGCCATGCCGGAGCTACCAGCAGAACAAACGAGCATTCCTTCAGAATCTTGGAGATTACTCTTGGAAGAAGAACTAGAGGCGGAAAGATATAGGCAGGATGATACTTCCAAGGAAGTGATAATGCATCCACTGCCTCCGCCTGAGGATCCCGGGATCTGGACAGATACCTGGGAAGTTTCTTGTTTAGATGGGACGCCATCAGATCTATTTCTGGAAGTTCCCACATTTGAACAATCTGAAGAAATACCTCTGGGTGAAGAGACCATTCGCCCGGATGCAACGTTTGGCGACTGAGATAATCCGCTTCCCAATTGTCTACACCTGGGATATGAACCGCAGAGATTAGACAGGAGCTGGATTCCGCCCAAACCAAGATTCGAGATACTTCTTTCATAGCCAGAGGACTGTGAGTCCCTCCTTGATGATTGATGTATGCCACAGTTGTGACATTGTCTGTCTGAAAACAAATGAACGATTCTCTCTTCAGAAGAGGCCAAAACTGAAGAGCTCTGAAAATTGCACGGAGTTCCAAAATATTGATCGGTAATCTCACCTCCTGAGATTCCCAAACTCCTTGTGCCGTCAGAGATCCCCACACAGCTCCCCAACCTGTGAGACTTGCATTTGTTGAAATTACAGTCCAGGTCGGAAGCACAAAAGAAGCCCCCTGAATTAAACGATGGTGATCTGTCCACCATGTTAGAGAGTGTCGAACAATCGGTTTTAAAGATATTAATTGAGATATCTTCGTGTAATCCTTGCACCATTGCTTCAGCATACAGAGCTGAAGAGGTCGCATGTGAAAACGAGCAAAGGGGATTGCGTCCGATGCAGCAGTCATAAGACCTAGAATTTCCATGCATAAGGCTACCGAAGGGAATGATTGTGACTGAAGGTTTCGACAAGCTGTAATCAACTTTAGACGTCTCTTGTCTGTTAAAGACAGAGTCATGGACACTGAATCCATCTGGAAACCCAGAAAGGTTACCCTTGTCTGAGGAATCAAAGAACTTTTTGGTAAATTGATCCTCCAACCATGATCTTGAAGAAACAACACAAGTCGATTCGTATGAGATTCTGCTAAATGTAAAGACTGAGCAAGTACCAAGATATCGTCCAAATAAGGAAATACCACAATACCCTGTTCTCTGATTACAGACAGCAGGGCACCGAGAACCTTTGTAAAAATTCTTGGAGCTGTAGCTAGGCCAAACGGCAGAGCCACAAATTGGTAATGCTTGTCCAGAAACGAGAATCTCAGGAACTGATAATGATCTGGATGAATCGGAATATGCAGATATGCATCCTGTAAATCTATCGTGGACATATAATTCCCTTGCTGAACAAAAGGTAAGATAGTCCTTACAGTTACCATCTTGAACGTTGGTATCCTTACATAACGATTCAATATTTTTAGATCCAGAACTGGTCTGAAAGAATTCTCCTTCTTTGGTACAATGAAGAGATTTGAATAAAACCCCATCCCCTGTTCCGGAACTGGAACTGGCATAATTACTCCAGTCAACTCCAATGCTCTGAATCCAAAGATTGTGAACAGAATTGATCCAAATTTCCTTGAAAAAACGTAACCTGCCCCCTACCAGCTGAGCTGGAATGAGGGCCGCACCTTCATGTGGACTTAGAAGCAGGCTTTGCCTTTCTAGCTGGCTTGGATTTATTCCAGACTGGAGATGGTCTCCAAACTGAAACTGCTCCTGAGGATGAAGGATCAGGCTTTTGTTCTTTGTTGAAACGAAAGGAACGAAAACGATTATTAGCCCTGTTTTTACCTTTAGATTTTTTATCCTGTGGTAAAAAAAGTTCCTTTCCCACCAGTAACAGTTGAAATAATGGAATCCAACTGAGAACCAAATAATTTGTTACCCTGGAAAGAAATGGAAAGTAAAGTTGATTTAGAAGCCATATCAGCATTCCAAGTTTTAAGCCATAAAGCTCTTCTAGCTAAAATAGCTAGAGACATAAACCTGACATCAACTCTGATAATATCAAAAATGGCATCACAGATAAAATTATTAGCATGCTGAAGAAGAATAATAATATCATGAGAATCACGATGTGTTACTTGTTGCGCTAAAGTTTCCAACCAAAAAGTTGAAGCTGCAGCAACATCAGCCAAAGATATAGCAGGTCTAAGAAGATTACCTGAACACAGATAAGCTTTTCTTAGAAAGGACTCAATTTTCCTATCTAGAGGATCCTTAAACGAAGTACCATCTGACGTAGGAATAGTAGTACGTTTAGCAAGGGTAGAAATAGCCCCATCAACTTTAGGGATCTTGTCCCAAAATTCTAATCTGTCAGACGGCACAGGATATAATTGCTTAAAACGTTTAGAAGGAGTAAATGAATTACCCAAATTATCCCATTCTTTGGAAATTACTGCAGAAATAGCATTAGGAACAGGAAAAACTTCTGGAATAACCACAGGAGCTTTAAATACCTTATCTAAACGTTTAGAATTAGTATCAAGAGGACCAGAATCCTCTATTTCTAAAGCAATTAGAACTTCTTTAAGTAAAGAACGAATAAATTCCATTTTAAATAAATATGAAGATTTATCAGCATCAACCTCAGAGACAGAATCCTCTGAACCAGAGGAGTCATCAGAATCAGAATGATGATGTTCATTTAAAAATTCATCTGTAGGGAGAGAAGTTTTAAAAGATTTTTTATGTTTACTAGAAGGAGAAATAACAGACATAGCCTTCTTTATGGATTCAGAAACAAAATCTCTTATATTATCAGGAACATTCTGCACCTTAGATGTTGAGGGAACTGCAACAGGCAATGGTACTTTACTAAAGGAAATATTATCTGCTTTAAGAAGTTTGTCATGACAATCAATACAAACAACAGCTGGAGAAATAGCTACCAAAAGTTTACAGCAGATACACTTAGCTTTGGTAGATTCAGCACTTGACAGCGATTTTCCTGTAGTATCTTCTGGCTCAGATGCAACGTGAGACATCTTGCAATATGTAAGAGAAAAAACAACATATAAAGCAAAATTGATCAAATTCCTTAAATGACAGTTTCAGGAATGGGAAAGAATGCCAAAGAACAAGCTTCTAGCAACCAGAAGCAATAAAAAATGAGACTTAAATAATGTGGAGACAAAAGTGACGCCCATATTTTTTCGCGCCAAATAAGACGCCCACATTATTTGGCGCCTAAATGCTTTTTGGCGCCAAAAATGACGCCACATCCGGAACGCCGACATTTTTGGCGCGAAATAACGTCAAAGAATGACGCAACTTCCGGCGACACGTATGACGCCGGAAACGGAAATAGAATTTTTGCGCCAAAAAAGTCCGCGCCAAGAATGACGCAATAAAATGAAGCATTTTCAGCCCCCGCGAGCCTAACAGCCCACAGGGAAAAAGTCAAATTTTAAGGTAAGAAAAAATGGTTAAATCAAAATGCATTATCCCAAATATGAAACTGACTGTCTGAAAATAAGGAAAGTTGAACATTCTGAGTCAAGGCAAATAAATGTTTGAATACATATATTTAGAACTTTATAAACAAAGTGCCCAACCATAGCTTGGAGTGTCACAGAAAATAAGACTTACTTACCCCAGGACACTCATCTACATATAGCAGATAGCCAAACCAGTACTGAAACGAGAATCAGCAGAGGTAATGGTATATATAAGAGTATATCGTCGATCTGAAAAGGGAGGTAAGAGATGAATCTCTACGACCGATAACAGAGAACCTATGAAATAGACCCCTTAGAAGGAGATCACTGCATTCAAATAGGCAATACTCTCCTCACATCCCTCTGACATTCACTACACGCTGAGAGGAAAACCGGGCTCCAACTTGCTGCGGAGCGCATATCAACGTAGAATCTAGCACAAACTTACTTCACCACCTCCATCGGAGGCAAAGTTTGTAAAACTGAATTGTGGGTGTGGTGAGGGGTGTATTTATAGGCATTTTGAGGTTTGGGAAACTTTGCCCCTCCTGGTAGGAATGTATATCCCATACGTCACTAGCTCATGGACTCTTGCTAATTACATGAAAGAAATATGCATTTATTGTATCTAATGAAAACAAATAATGCTATCAATGACCATAAAAAGGCAAAATAGTTTGAATAAAACTCCAAACCCGGTTCCTAAAAAAGGAACTGGAAGAAATACCCCAGAAGATTCCAGGTCTGAGCAGCGCTTGAACCCCATGGGTGCCCAGCCATGCTTCAACAGTACCCAAAATATATAGGACAGAAACACACCTAAATAAAGTGTTAGCCTTACTGGAATAAAATCAAAGAAATTTGGACAAAATAGAACCAAATAAATCTCAAAGAAGTCTTAACCTGCCCCTTACCAGCCAAGCTGGAATACGGTACATCGCAATATTAGGGAGCTGATTTCGAACCCCAATTATAACATGTTACTTGGGAAAGAACTCAGGAATTTGTTCCTTAATAAGAACAACTAAACTAGTATAAGCTTAAAGTTTTAGTCTTAGAACTCAATCTTGAAGCCCAGAGTAACAGTTAAGAATTGAATCCAATTATAAAACAAATAATTGATTATCTTAGAACAAAATGCTTCTAGCTAAAATAGCTAAAGACATAGATTAACCCTCATTTGCGAAAATATTCAATAAAATGAAGACACAAATGAAATTATTAGCATGATAGTCCAGTTTAAAGGACCAGTCAATACAGTGGACTTGCATACTCAATAAATGCAAAACAACAAGACAAATGCAACAGCACCTAGTCTAGTAAATGTTGTCCCTTAACAATGCTAAAATAAATCATAATCTGATACTTGATCTTAAAGTAAACAGAAAAAATGAAGCAATTGCAATATCAAAATAAATCACAGGACCAAGAAAGTACCTGAAACTAAATAATTTTCCATAAATAAGATACAACTATCTAAAGGAAAATAAATACTATTTTGCTATAGAAACAATAGCATAATTAGTAGAAGTAGAAATAGCCCCAATAAATTGGAGAACCCTCCAAATTGATTTTAACTGCTGGCAAAGAATATAGTTTAAAACCTTTGAAAAAGGAAAAAAAGAAAATTCTCAGCCTATTCCATTCCCTAGAATGGGGAATTGGAAAGAAAACCTCTGAAAACACAGAAGAAATAAATAGGCAGAATAGTGTCAGCTAGTCTTAAAGAACTAGTTACCTTAATATCCAAAATAATCAACACCTTTTCAACAAAGAACAAATGTACTTTAATAATAGAAAAATAATAAAAAAGTAGATTTGTTAGTGTCAATATCTGATGAAGAAAATTTCTGAAAGAGAAAAAACATCATCAGAGAAGGATAAATCAGTATGCTGTTGGTCATTTGAAACTTCAATAATTAAAAAAGAAGTGAAAAAAACCTAAAAATGTTATTAGAAGGCACGAAGTCAGACAAAGCCTTTAAAATAGAATCAGAAAATATTTCTTATAAATCTTCTAAATATTTCTTGTACATAAAATGTAAAAATGGAAATATATAAAGCATAAACACTAATGAATTCTGCATGTAAAAGTATATCATAATACCTTATTACAAACCATAGCTAAAGATAAACATTTATAACATTTAAAATAAATGAACTTAGCTTTGGTAGAACTGAAACTCAGTTAGGCGTTTTTCCAGAAGTGGCTTCTGATTCAGGGTCAATCTGAGACATCTTGCAATATGTAATAGAAAAAAACAACATATAAAGCAAAAAAGATCAAATTCCTTAAATGACAGTTTCAGGAATGGGAAAAAAATGACAATGAACAAGCTTCTAGCAACCAGAAGCAATAAATAATGAGACTTAAATATTGTGGAGACAACAATGACGCTCAAATGTTTTAGCGCCAAAAAAGCTGCCCACATTATTTGGCGGCTAAATGCTTTTGGCGCCAAAAATGGCGCCACATCCGGTAACGCCGACATTTTTTGGCGCAAAAACGTCAAAAAAATTACGCAACTTCCGGTGACACGTATGACGCCGGAAATTACAAAAAAAAATTGCGCCAAGAATGACGCAATAAAATGAAGCATTTTCAGCCCCCGCGAGCCTAACAGCCCACAGGAAAAAAGTCAAATTTTAAGGTAAGAAAAAAATGATTTATTCATATGCATTATCCCAAATATGAAACTGACTGTCTGAAATAAGGAACGTTGAACATCCTGAATCAAGGCAAATAAATGTTTAAAACACATATATTTAGAACTTTATATAAAAGTGCCCAACCATAGCTTAGAGTGTCACAGAAAATAAGACTTACTTACCCCAGGACACTCATCTACATGTAGTAGAAAACCAAACCAGTACTGAAACGAGAATCAGTAGAGGTAATGGTATATATAAGAGTATATCGTCGATCTGAAAAGGGAGGTAAGAGATGAATCTCTACGACCGATAACAGAGAACCTATGAAATAGACCCCGTAGAAGGAGATCATTGAATTCAAATAGGCAATAGTCTCTTCACATCCCTCTGACATTCACTGCACGCTGAGAGGAAAACCGGGCTCCAACCTGCTGCGGAGCGCATATCAACGAAGAATCTAGCACAAACTTACTTCACCACCTCCTCAGGAGGCAAAGTTTGTAAAAATTATTTGTGGGTGTGGTGAGGGGTGTATTTATAGGCATTTTGAGGTTTGGGAAACTTTGCCCCTACTGGTAGGAATGTATATGCCATATGTCACTAGCTCATGGACTCTTGCTAATTACATGAAAGAAAGATACACTATTCGAATAAATGGTGAATACAGGTCATCACGCACACAAAAAGAAACACTATTCAAATAAATGATGAATACAGGTAATCGTGCACACAAAAAGAATTGCAATTCGGCTAAATAGTGAATAACATAATTTATGTAAGAACTTACCTGATAAATTCATTTCTTTCATATTAGCAAAAGTCCATGAGCTAGTGACGTATGGGATATACATTCCTACCAGGAGGGGCAAAGTTTCCCAAACCTCAAAATGCCTATAAATACACCCTTCACCACACCCACAATTTAGTTTAACGAATAGCCAAGAAGTGGGGTGATAAAAAAGTGCGAAAGCATATAAAATAAGGAATTGGAATAATTGTGCTTTATACAAAATCATAACCACCACAAAAAAGGGAGGGCCTCATGGACTCTTGCTAATATGAAAGAAATGAATTTATCAGGTAAGTTCTTACATAAATTATGTTTTTTTTCATGTAATTAGCAAGAGTCCATGAGCTAGTGACGTATGGGATAATGATTACCCAAGATGTGGATCTTTCCACACAAGAGTCACTAGAGAGGGAGGGATAAAATAAAGACAGCCAATTCCTGCTGAAAATAATCCACACCCAAAATAAAGTTTAATGAAAAACATAAGCAGAAGATTCAAACTGAAACCGCTGCCTGAAGTACTTTTCTACCAAAAACTGTTTCAGAAGAAGAAAATACATCAAAATGGTAGAATTTGGTAAAAGTATGCAAAGAGGACCAAGTTGCCGCTTTGCAAATCTGATCAACCGAAGCTTCATTCCTAAACGCCCAGGAAGTAGAAACTGACCTAGTAGAATGAGCTGTAATCCTCTGAGGCGGAGTTTTACCCGACTCAACATAGGCAAGATGAATTAAAGATTTCAACCAAGATGCCAAAGAAACGGCAGGAGCTTTCTGGCCTTTTCTAGAACCGGAAAAGATAACAAATAGACTAGAAGTCTTTCGGAAAGACTTAGTAGCTTCAACATAATATTTCAAAGCTCTAACAACATCCAAAGAATGCAACGATTTCTCCTTAGAATTCTTAGGATTAGGACATAATGAAGGAACCACAATTTCTCTACTAATGTTGTTGGAATTCACAACTTTAGGTAAAAATTCAAAAGAAGTTCGCAACACCGCCTTATCCTGATGAAAAATCAGAAAAGGAGACTCACAAGAAAGAGCAGATAATTCAGAAACTCTTCTGGCAGAAGAGATAGCCAAAAGGAACAAAACTTTCCAAGAAAGCAATTTAATGTCCAATGAATGCATAGGCTCAAACGGAGGAGCTTGAAGAGCTCCCAGAACCAAATTCAAACTCCAAGGAGGAGAAATTGACTTAATGACAGGTTTTATACGAACCAAAGCTTGTACAAAACAACGAATATCAGGAAGAATAGCAATCTTTCTGTGAAAAAGAACAGAAAGAGCAGAGATTTGTCCTTTCAAGGAACTTGCGGACAAACCGTTATCTAAACCATCCTGAAGAAACTGTAAAATTCTCGGAATTCTAAAAGAATGCCAAGAAAAATGATGAGAAAGACACCAAGAAATATAAGTCTTCCAGACTCTATAATATATCTCCCTAGATACAGATTTACGAGCCTGTAACATAGTATTAATCACAGAGTCAGAGAAACCTCTTTGACCAAGAATCAAGCGTTCAATCTCCATACCTTTAAATTTAAGGATTTCAGATCCTGATGGAAAAAAGGACCTTGTGACAGAAGGTCTGGTCTTAACGGAAGAGTCCACGGTTGGCAAGAGGCCATCGGACAAGATCCGCATACCAAAACTGTGAGGCCATGCCGGAGCTACCAGCAGAACAAACAAGCATTCCTTCAGAATCTTGGAGATTACTCTTGGAAGAAGAACTAGAGGCGGAAAGATATAGGCAGGATGATACTTCCAAGGAAGTGATAATGCATCCACTGCCTCCGCCTGAGGATCCCGGGATCTGGACAGATATCTGGGAAGTTTCTTGTTTAGATGAGACGCCATCAGATCTATTTCTGGAAGTTCCCACATTTGAACAATCTGAAGAAATACCTCTGGGTGAAGAGACCATTCGCCCGGATGCAACGTTTGGCGACTGAGATAATCCGCTTCCCAATTGTCTATACCTGGGATATGAACCGCAGAGATTAGACAGGAGCTGGATTCCGCCCAAACCAAAATTCGAGATACCTCTTTCATAGCCAGAGGACTGTGAGTCCCTCCTTGATGATTGATGTATGCCACAGTTGTGACATTGTCTGTCTGAAAACAAATGAACGATTCTCTCTTCAGAAGAGGCCAAAACTGAAGAGCTCTGAAAATTGCATGGAGTTCCAAAATATTGATCGGTAATCTCACCTCCTGAGATTCCCAAACTCCTTGTGCCGTCAGAGATCCCCACACAGCTCCCCAACCTGTGAGACTTGCATCTGTTGAAATTACAGTCCAGGTCGGAAGCACAAAAGAAGCCCCCTGAATTAAACGATGGTGATCTGTCCACCACGTTAGAGAGTGTCGAACAATCGGTTTTAAAGATATTAATTGAGATATCTTTGTGTAATCCTTGCACCATTGATTCAGCATACAGAGCTGAAGAGGTCGCATGTGAAAACGAGCAAAGGGGATCGCGTCCGATGCAGCAGTCATAAGACCTAGAATTTCCATGCATAAGGCTACCGAAGGGAATGATTGTGACTGAAGGTTTCGACAAGCTGAAATCAATTTTAGACGTCTCTTGTCTGTTAAAGACAGAGTCATGGACACTGAATCTATCTGGAAACCCAGAAAGGTTACCCTTGTCTGAGGAATCAATGAACTTTTTGGTAAATTGATCCTCCAACCATGATCTTGAAGAAACAACACAAGTCGATTTGTATGAAATTCTGCTAAATGTAAAGACTGAGCAAGTACCAAGATATCGTCCAAATAAGGAAATACCACAATACCCTGTTCTCTGATTACAGACAGAAGGGCACCGAGAACCTTTGTAAAAATTCTTGGAGCTGTACCTAGGCCAAACGGCAGAGCCACAAACTGGTAATGCTTGTCCAGAAAAGAGAATCTCAGGAACTGATAATGATCTGGATGAATCGGAATATGCAGATATGCATCCTGTAAATCTATTGTGGACATATAATGCCCTTGCTGAACAAAAGGCAAGATAGTCCTTACAGTTACCATCTTGAACGTTGGTATCCTTACCTAAAGATTAAATATTTTTAGATCCAGAACTGGTCTGAAGGAATTCTCCTTCTTTGGTACAATGAAGAGATTTGAATAAAACCCCATCCCCTGTTCCGGAACTGGAACTGGCATAATTACTCCAGCCAACTCTAGATCTGAAACACAATTCAGAAATGCTTGAGCTTTCACTGGATTTACTGGGACACGGGAAAGAAAAAATCTCTTTGCAGGAGGTCTCATCTTGAAACCAATTCTGTACCCTTCTGAAACAATGTTCTGAATCCAAAGATTGTGAACAGAATTGATCCAAATTTCTTTGAAAAAACGTAACCTGCCCCCTACCAGCTGAGCTGGAATGAGGGCCGCACCTTCATGTGGACTTAGAAGCAGGCTTTGCCTTTCTAGCAGGCTTGGATTTATTCCAGACTGGAGAAGGTTTCCAAACTGAAACTGCTCCTGAGGATGAAGGATCAGGCTTTTGTTCTTTGTTGAAACGAAAGGAACGAAAACGATTATTAGCCCTGTTTTTACCCTTAGATTTTTTATCCTGTGGTAAAAAAGTTCCTTTCCCACCAGTAACAGTTGAAATAATAGAATCCAACTGAGAACCAAATAATTTCTTACCCTGGAAAGAAATGGAAAGTAGAGTTGATTTAGAAGCCATATCAGCATTCCAAGTCTTAAGCCATAAAGCTCTTCTAGCTAAAATAGCTAGAGACATAAACCTGACATCAACTCTGATAATATCAAAAATGGCATCACAGATAAAATTATTAGCATGCTGAAGAAGAATAATAATATCATGAGAATCATGATCTGTTACTTGTTGCGCTAAAGTTTCCAACCAAAAAGTTGAAGCTGCAGCAACATCAGCCAATGATATAGCAGGTCTAAGAAGATTACCTGAACACAGATAAGCTTTTCTTAGAAAGGATTAAATTTTCCTATCTAAAGGATCCTTAAACGAAGTACTATCTGACGTAGGAATAGTAGTACGTTTAGCAAGGGTAGAAATAGCCCCATCAACTTTAGGGATTTTGTCCCAAAATTCTAATCTGTCATACGGCACAGGATATAATTGCTTAAAACGTTTAGAAGGAGTAAATGAATTACCCAATTTATCCCATTCTTTGGAAATTACTGCAGAAATAGCATTAGGAACAGGAAAAACTTCTGGAATAACCACAGGAGATTTAAATACCTTATCTAAACGTTTAGAATTAGTATCAAGAGGACCAGAATCCTCTATTTCTAAAGCAATTAATACTTCTTTAAGTAAAGAACGAATAAATTCCATTTTAAATAAATATGAAGATTTATCAGCATCAATCTCTGAGACAGAATCCTCTGAACCAGAAGAGTCATCAGAATCAGAATGATGATGTTCATTTAAAAATTCATCTGTAGGGAGAGAAGTTTTAAAAGATTTTTTACGTTTACTAGAAGGAGAAATAACAGACATAGCCTTCTTGATGGATTCAGAAACAAAATCTCATGTTATCAGGAACATTCTGCACCTTAGATGTTGAAGGAACTGCAACAGGCAATGGTACTTTACTAAAGGAAATATTATCTGCATTAACAAGTTTGTCATGACAATTAATACAAACAACAGCCGGAGGAATAGCTACCAAAAGTTTACAGCAGATACACTTAGCTTTGGTAGATCCAGCACTAGACAGCGATTTTCCTGTAGTATCTTCTGACTCAGATGCAACGTGAGACATCTTGCAATATGTAAGAGAAAAAACAACATATAAAGCAAAATTGATCAAATTCCTTAAATGACAGTTTCAGGAATGGGAAAAAATGCCAAAGAACAAGCTTCTAGCAACCAGAAGCAATGAAAAATGAGACTTAAATAATGTGGAGACAAAAGCGACGCCCAAATTTTTTAGCGCCAAATAAGACGCCCACATTATTTGGCGCCTAAATGCTTTTGGCGCCAAAAATGACGCCACATCCGGAACGCCGACATTTTTGGCGCAAAATAACGTCAAAAAATGACGCAACTTCCGGCGACACGTATGACGCCGGAAACGGAAAAGATTTTTTGCGCCAAAAAAGTCTGCGCCAAGAATGACGCAATAAAATGAAGCATTTTCAGCCCCCGCGAGCCTAACGGCCCACAGGGAAAAAAAGAGTCAAATTTTTGAAGGTAAGAAAAAATGAATAATTCAAATGCATTATCCCAAATATGAAACTGACTGTCTGAAAAATAAGGAATGTTGAACATTCTGAGTCAAGGCAAATAAATGTTTGAATATATATATTTAGAACTTTATAAACAAAGTGCCCAACCATAGCTTAGAGTGTCACAGAAAATAAGATTTACTTACCCCAGGACACTCATCTACATGTTTGTAGAAAGCCAAACCAGTACTGAAACGAGAATCAGCAGAGGTAATGGTATATATAAGAGTATATCGTCGATCTGAAAAGGGAGGTAAGAGATGAATCTCTACGACCGATAACAGAGAACCTATGAAATAGACCCCGTAGAAGGAGATCACTGCATTCAAATAGGCAATACTCTCCTCACATCCCTCTGACATTCACTGCACGCTGAGAGGAAAACTGGGCTCCAACTTGCTGCGGAGCGCATATCAACGTAGAATCTAGCACAAACTTACTTCACCACCTCCATCGGAGGCAAAGTTTGTAAAACTGAATTGTGGGTGTGGTGAGGGGTGTATTTATAGGCATTTTGAGGTTTGGGAAACTTTGCCCCTCCTGGTAGGAATGTATATCCCATACGTCACTAGCTCATGGACTCTTGCTAATTACATGAAAGAAACAGGTAATTGCGCGCACAAAAATAATTGCAATTCGACTAAATAGTGAATACAGATAATCGCGCATACAAAAAGAATTACAATTTGGCTAAATAATGAATACAGATAATCGCGCATACAAAAATAATTACAATTTGGCTAAATGGTGAATACAAGTAATCGCGCACACAAAAAGAATTGCAATTCGACCAAATCGTAAATACAAGTAATCGTGCACACAAAAAGAATTTCAATTCGGAAAAATGGTGAATACAGGTAATAGCGCACACAAAATGAATTACAATTCAGCTAAATGGTGAATACAGGTAATAGCACACACAAAAAGAATTACAATTTGGCTAAATGGTGAATACAGGTAATTGTGCACAAAAAAGAATAACAATTTGGCTAAATGGTGAATACAGGTAATTGTGCACAAAAAAGAATTACAATTTGGCTAAATGGTGAATACAGGTAATTGTGCACAAAAAAGAATTACAATTCTTGAACTGTAAAATCTATGTACTTCAATATTTAAAGTACATTTCAGATAAATATAGTGTTTAGTGTCCATTTTTTCATTTTGAAGTTTTTTCATATTACTCGATTTCCATGGTGCTTAGCTAAGAACTGCATTTAACTTATTCTCTCTCCTTTCTCGCCAGTCTGGGACTAGTAAAAAATTGAAGACTTAAAGCTTTTTACGTGGACTAGTATCTTTATCTCCTGTAGCTATCATTTTAGAGTTATATATCCTTATTACCGCTAGTTCCTTTTTCTCTCTACTCTACTCTTTCCATGACCCTTCCGTCTCAACCTCAGAGATAATCCAAGTGCTTGAGGATAAAAAAAAAAGAGGTAAGAGATAAGTCGAGAAGTGTAGCTGATGTAACCAACCAAGTCTATGGTGGCAAAGGTATGTGGCTCTGTTTTCTCCCATTTAAAAAAAAAATTATCAACAGAAATAAAAACACTTAAAAAATAAAAAGAAAATAAACGTATGTCTTAACCAGAAAGACAACTCCTTTAACTCCAAAACATACTGCACAGATGAAATGCTCACTGGAAATCAGGAACAGCTCAGGAGGAGTAAGATGCCAAAGCAGAAAGAGGATTTTGCAGATACTTCAAAAAATATTTATGGAAAGTAAGTCTGAGACATTCCTTCTTCTGGACAAAGATTTGAACATCCAGGTAGAAAGCTAACAATATAGGACTTCCCAAATTTTGTAGTAAGCCCCTTCCCTTATTTTATCATAAAGAAGAAAAGACCCTTTCCTGAATATTACCCGCTAATAGAATATTACATTAAAATTCCCATAAAATGATTAAAATTAAAGGGACAGTAATGTCAAAAATAAAACATTCATAATACAGATATGAGCATGCCATGCAACTTTATATAACTTTCCATTTACTTATATTATCAAATGTGTTTCATTCTCTTTATATCCTTTGTTGAAGAGTAAACCAAAGTATTCTGATAGGAGCTTAGGAGAGCACATGTGTGTAACAATCTATGGCAGCAGTGTTTACAATTATGTATAGCATTGCTATAAATACTGTTGCAAAAACTGCTGCGCACCTAGGATAACTCTTTAACAAAAGATAAAAAAAGACCTAAGCAAAATTGATCATGGAAGTTATTTGGAAAGTTGTTTAAAAAGAGTGAAGTAAAGGGGCATAAAACAGTATGAACTAACATAAGTTTCTAAATATATATTGCAGCAAAAGCATACCTGCAAAATGGTTTCTGTTTTAACCCCCATTAAATGTCTGCCGCACATCGATAAATGCAGACAGTGATTATTGCACAATAATTTCTAGTTAAATGCTTGTGCAATGCCGCCCCCTGCACATTTGCAGCTAATCGGCCGCTAGCAGGGGGTGTCAATCAACCCGATCGTATCCGATTGGGCTGATTACTGTCTGCCGCCTCAGAGGTAGCGGACGAGTAAAGGAGCAGCGGTCTTAAGACTGCTGCTTCTTAACACCTGTTTTCGGCGAGCCTGAAGGGGCTTGATAAATCAGCCCCATAGTTTTGTTTGGAACAAGCTCCCCCTGGGCATTTCAATATATGGAAGGTGCTATCCAGGCCATAGCTTCAGCAGAATGCACTTGTGCACAGTAGGGGGAAGTGTCACATGCCACCTGACTAAAGTAGTGCACAGTATAATGCTAAAGCTTTCACAAAATGTATACTCTGCAAACTATTTAAACCTATTAAATAACATCCAACAAGAATTAAATTCATGGCATAATAAAACATGATCCTGGCTAGGGAGACTGCATGCTGTAAAAATGACTATTCTACCCAAGATTTTGTACATCTTTCAGACAGTCCCAGTAACCCCTCCTATCTCATTCTTTAATAAACTGCAAGGTATGATAAACACATTTTTATGGCATAATAAACACCCTAGAATTGCTAAATCCATCATTTATAGAACTAGACTCAGAGTTAAATTAGGTAACTAATCTCCAGTTGTATCATACAGCAGGAACGTTTGCCTGAATTTTCAACTGGTGTAAACACACGACCCACAAAGAATGGTCACAACTGGAACACAACCTAGCGGGGAATAGTCAGTTGGAATCTAGCTCAAATTCATAGACAACTAAATCTGTTCACATGTACAATAACTAAACTAACATTGGATACTTGGGATAAATCCATTACTAAATTCCCAAACATTTCATCCATTCCCTCTCCACTAACCCCGCTATGAAACAACCTAGAACTCCAGATACCCCTTTTCAATCCAGATTTACGCATAACAACTCTACAAGAGACATATAATTTCCATTCTGTGTTAAATGACGGCAAACTTAGACCTAAACTTGAACTACAGGAAAAATATGGAGATTGTTTTGCCTCGTGGTTTAAATATTTTAAAATGAACCATTATATCACTTTGCACACACAAATGTCTAACCTTTCTAAGGTCTCTGACAGCATTTGAAACTATATGCCAATCTATTACGCACTTGAAAGCCTCCCTTTCCTCCATCTATAAAATGCTTCTTGACCAAGCATACACTACTAAATGGTCGGAAGAACTACACATTCCGATAACCCCTAAAGAGTGGTCCAAAATTTTTATTAACATGAGTAGCCACACTTCTTCTATAACACATTTAGACATAAAACGTTTATATTGCTGGTATTATACTCCATCCAGATAGTCATCTATTTTCAAATATACAAACCATACATGTTGGAGAAATTGTGGGGAATTGGGAAGCTTTCAGCATATTTGGTGGACTTCCCCCGACATTACTCAATATTGACAAGAAATAAAACTAGCTATTGACCAAATTATTGTTATACAAATTCTCCTTAACCCATCTGTATTACTGTTGAATAACCTTCCTAAAATAAAATGTAAATTGAGGTACAGATTGATACTTCTTTTGCTTAATTGTGCTAGAAGAATGATCCCCTGAATTGGAAATCATCCACAATTCCATCCTTAATGAACTGGAGGGCGCTGGTCACTCGCACTTTGGTGTTAGAGAAATATCAATATGCAAGTACCAAACGAATGGAGGATTTTCTGGATATACATTTTCTATGGAAAATGTAATGTATTTTGTCTGATATCCTAAGAAATTATACATAGCCAAGCTAACTCAACATACCTTATATTTTAATATACTAAGCAGTAACCTTAGTTTAGCCTGTTTAATGCAAATAATGTAACATAAGATACCAGTATACGGGATAAGCGTTTTGATGTACAATTACCCATATTGTTGTCTGTGTTGAAGGTTCTTCTATTATTCTTTATGAGAAAATGTAAAATTAAAACACCACGTAATTATGATGTAAGAAGATCAATGAAAGAGCTGTTTTATGTTAAACAAGTTGTTATATTTTATTTTTATTAATAAAGGAAAATGAAAAAAAAAATAGTAATAATGCTGAAGCTTTCAAAAAGCATGTGATATCATCCACATGGAAACAAAAAAGCCTCTTGGCAAAAAACAATAGTAGTACCTGCTGTCCCTCCTCAACCCCCTCCCCTTACTTGTATAAGTAACTATCTTCACGTGCACACTTTGTTACGTGATACCTCAGGGTTTGGAGTAAAACACTGATAAGGGGAGGTGGAGCAGGCTACACTTGGTAACACTAAAGTGTAAGTAATTTTGCAGATTTTTGGAAAATGTATTTTCCCACACACTGTTTTAACTCAGTTGACCATTTAATAATATGCACATAACTCAAAATGTTTGATGGTACTTTAAAATATTTTTAAATGATTTATGGAGATGTATTATGTATGTATTAGATAGATAGATAGATAGATAGATAGATAGATAGATAGATAGATAGATAGATAGATAGATAGACAGATAGACAGATAGATAGATAAAACACTGCTGCTATGTAGCTATGAAGACATGCACACTCCTTAGCCTACCTAGGTATTCTATGGAAATTAGATAACTTTTAATGAGAAGACACCAGACAAAAAGATAAAATTATAAAGATTTTTTTTTTACGTCTGTTTATTTTTTTATTCTTTAAATTGTAGGTTACCTTAATCATTAAAGTTAAATGTTAATATGAGCATATGTATAAGTTTATCTACCTATGTATATATTCATGTACATACATATAGGTGTGGGTGTTGCTTTGCATTTTGCGGATATTTGATTTGTATATGATAGCTATAAAGATGAGAATGGGCTAATTCACACTAATGTTAACAAAGTTACTAATGTATGAGAAGGTTTCTATGCTCACATTGAAGTAAAAATTCTAAACAATTAAAGATCTTCCCTAGTAAAGAGGGTAATATTTGTAAAGTACATTAAATAATAACATTAGCGGTTACATATACACTGTGTATAAAACATACTACTATACCCAAGACAACTACTACTGATAATAATAAACTATATTGTTCATTATAAATACGTAGAAATACAAGTAAATAAATCACTGATTAGCAAAATTAGTTTCATCTTAATAAGCATTAAC
This sequence comes from Bombina bombina, assembly GCF_027579735.1. Lineage (NCBI taxonomy): Eukaryota > Metazoa > Chordata > Amphibia > Anura > Bombinatoridae > Bombina > Bombina bombina. Next base: position 423,471,225 of record NC_069504.1, read on the forward strand.
AAGTGTGCATATCTTGCACTAGCCCTTTTATGTTGGCATAAAGGTTTGTAGAGCTGTTAGGTACATAATGTAGACACTACTGCTTACATTAAAGGGATAAAAAAAGGCAAAATTAGTCTTGCATGATTCAGATACAGCATATAATTTTAAGACACTTTTATATAAACTTATATTTTCAAATGTACTTTGTTCTCTTGATACCCATTGTTGAAAATGAATATGTACTGTACATATCCTACACTAGTGGGAGCTAGTTGGTGATTGCATACACATATGTCTCTTGTGATTGGATGACTTAAGTGTATTTAGCTAGTTCTTCTCATCAGTGCATTACTTCTCTCTCAGCAAAGGATATCAAAGGAATGAAGCAAATTTGATAAAAAAAATTAAATTGGAAAGTTGTTTAAGATTGTATCTTCTATCTAAATGCTGGAAGAAAAAAAAATGGGTTTCATGCCCCTTTAACAAAATGTTTAACACAACTTTGTATCATCTGCAAAAATAGAGATGTTGCTATTTAATCCTTGCTCCAAGTCATTAATAAAAATATTAAAAAGAACAGGGCCCAGTACTGATCCCTGGGGGACTACACTGATTACCATTGTCCAATCTGAATATGATCCATTTACTACTACTCGTTGCTCCCCGTCTTTTATCCAGTTATTTATCCATGAGCTAACAGTTTCAGCTATTCCCAGCCCCTTCATTTGGTATATTAATCTCTCATGTGGCACTGTATCAAACACATTTGCAAAATACAAGTATATAACATCAACTGATTCCCCTTCTATATTTTTACTTACTTGCTCATATAATTAGATTAGTTTGACATGATCTATTTCTCACAAAACCATGCTTATTTCAACTTATATTCTTGTTTAAAAAAATGCACCACATCAACTTTACGCCAGTCCTGGGGTACTATGCCTGAGGATAATGAGTCTTGAAAAATTAAGAGTAGAGATTTCGCTATAACAGAACTAAATTCCTGTAAAACACTTGGGTATATTCCATCTGGACCTAGAGTTTTATTTACCTTAATATTATCCATTTTTTTCCTTATATCCTCTAGAGATAACCCAGTTAATTTATTGTATTGGCTTGTACGTTGTAGTTTGTTTCAAAGTATCTCCCATTGGTTCCTCTTTTGTATAAACTGAAGAAAATAAATGGTTTAATATCTCAGCCTTCTCCCTGTCATGCTACCTTTCACAATTTGATATTTTCCCATCTTAGATTTTTTTTCAATTTATGTACTTATAAAAACCTTTTAGGGTTTTACTCAGAATCCTTTGCCATTAATCTTTTATTTTATATTTTGGGCTGATTTGATCGCTTTTTTGCATACTTTGTTATATTCCTTATATATTTGGAATGGTAAGTCTTGACTATTTTCTTTGCATTATCTAAATGCGCTACGTTTTTTCCTAGTTTCTCTTAACACATTATTATTTAGCTACATTGGCTTGGATTTATTTATTTTACTTTTATAGCCATGTGGTATGTGTTGATATGTATATCTATTTAACAAAGTTTTAAATGTTATCCATTTATCCTCTGTGTTTTTATTAGAGAATAGTTTGTACCAATTTATGTTATTTAATGATATCCTCAGTTGAACCCTTATAACATATAGTTACAGTATTACATTTTGTGATTGGCACGAAAGACAGAACCAGGAAATTGTGGGTGTCAAAAGACTATACTAGACTTTAGAATTCATATGTTTGACAATGCAAAAGATCTAATCGCACGTGGCTTGATAGTAAACGGAAAGGCTGAATATTTCTACTAGCAAGGTGATTGAATAATTCTGGATATTGTTTAAAGGTGCACAATGTATGCAGAGAAAGCAAACAAAAGTATTGAAGTAAAGAGACAAGAAAAGTCTTCTCTTGGGATGTTTGCCAGCAGTTATTGGAAAACTGACAGTAAACTTTACAGAAAAGGTTGACTAGAAGAACAGCAGGAGAATGCATTTTATGGGCATTACTTTAAAAAAAAAATGAAAATTAATAGCAGAAAAATAATAAAAGAGCAGAATGAAAATATGTAAATACAAAATAAGTGAGAATCATATATATATATATATATATATATATATATATATATACATACACGCGCAACTTTCTAATTTACTAGTATTATCACTTTTTCTTTGTTTTATTACTATCTTTATTTTAAAAGCAGGAATGTAAATCTTAGCAGCCAGTCCATTTTAGGTTTAGCACCATGGATAGTGCTTGCTTATTGGAGGCTTACATTTACCCACCAATAAACAAACATAACCCAGGTTCTCAACCAAAAATGGGCCGGCTCCTATGCATCACATTCCTGCTTTTTAAATAAAGATAGCAAGGGAACAAAGAAAAATTGATAATAGGAGTAAATTAGAAAGTTGCTTAAAATTGCATGCTCTATATGAATCATGAAAGAAAAAAAATTGGGTTCAGTGTCCCTTTAAGAGATGAAGGGAGAGATAATTATTGGAAAAAAATCTACAGGTCTTCTAAAACCTTCCATGACTGTCAGCACTCTCTCCACTCTCTCACTTCAACAACTTCCTATTTCTATACAGCTTTTGTCTTACCTAGAACCACAAAGTAGAAGTTGCTAACTGCTATGCACTTAATTTTGTTAATCTATTGTTATTTAATTTGTTTAAAGTATAAAATATTAAAAATTACTGCACAATAATGGGCTTCACAATGGCAAAACATATGCAAAGAGGGGGTGGAGTAGTGAGTGGGGGCAGGTAGAGAAATAGGATCAGAAGTGGCTTGTACCTTACAATCTGAAATTTTAAACCCTTTATATTTATATATACACATACACACACATATATATATAATAATATATAATATAATATAATATAATATAATATATATATATATATATATATATATATATATATATATATATATATATATATATATATATATATATATATATATATATATATAATTGTGAATCTTGCCACTATTTGGAAACCTTGATGAGTTTTTTTTATCTTTGCTCATTTGACTATGGCCCATTAGGGCAAGCTGAGATCGAGTATAGGCACTGCTCTAAGCAATCAGTTTATAGTATGTAGCCAGGACAGGTGATTTGCCCCATTTTGCAGATTGCTTTGATTACAGAATTTGACAATAAGCCACCCTGGGAACATGGAGTAAGCACAATGTTTAAAAGTATAATTCAGTAGAGGAAAGCTAAATAAATAATGATTATATACAACAATATTACTTTATTTTATGTAATTAATTGAGGGGAAATTAAATTCTGAATTAAATTTCCCTTTAACTAAAATCTCCTCACTTTTCTGTACCATACAAATGCAAACTTTGAAACTGTGCACTGGATATCAGGAATACACAATATTTTCAAAACCTCATTAATTGTATTAAGGCAAGCGCTTAGGGGAGAATAAGAAAAAGCTCTATATGCGGACTGCTAGCCTGTGTTTAATATGTTCACTATGTATAACTGCATTACTTTAAACAAATTTGCAAACAATGGTTTCTGAAATGCCTTTTCTTCAGCCCCTTCTCCTCACTAAAGTAAAACAATTAATATTGTAAAACCTTCAATCACAAAAAGAAAGTAAACGTGTCAAAGCTGGATATAATTATTATACACCTGGAGGTCAGAGTAGGGAATCATCTTGCAAAAACTATTGTCACTTTACATAAAAATGTGTGTGCATAATACAGCAATATTCTCATTTAATAAAACCAAAATATTCATGTTCTGTAACTTCCAGTAGAGACATTTAGTTGTCAACCTATTAATGTAAAGATGTTTATTATGTATCGGGAGAAAGAAAAAGTCACCAGGAATAAACCATTTGTCATTGTGAATCTGTGCAATTGGATTATCAATTTGTTACATATTGTTTTGAGTTCCCTCCACTTTTAATAATGTTTTTCACTTTGTCAATGTGAATAGTTCACATATTAGATGACCCTGCTAAGTGTTTATATTCTAGATATCATTTATATTACAGTTTGCCTATGTATATAACATGCAATTCTGGCAAAAGCCCTGTTTATACTGTAAAGCCACTGTATTAACCTTTGAATGCTTAGCAAAGCATTGCTGATATTAATGTATTAAGTTGTGTAACCTTGAAACTAATCTATATGACCTTTCATATTAGAATGTTGCCCTTTCCCTCTCCCAGAGGCTAAAACAGCCAGAGTTTAAGGCTTCACAGCATAAACTGGGAATGAAAACCTCTAGATCAGTGCTTTCCAAACTGTGTGTCGGGACACACTAGTGTGTCAGCAGCAGTGTGTAGGTGTGTCCCTGCTTCAGCACAAATGTTTTTTTAATTTTTTTTGGTTTCTGACTTTCCACCTGCCTGCTAGGCATATCACATGATTGACACGTGATTGATATCTAGTGGGTCACAGATCATCTTAACCTATTGGCGCAGCTCAGTGGGAACTGAAAAAATTGGCGGCACATTGGCTCCTGACTGCACGTGTAGTCTCCTTAATTGGCTCGTGACTGCATGTGTAGTCAGTGAGTGGGACAGCAGTGTGTTTGCAGCGCAGGCAGTAGTCAATCGTACTCACCGAGCTCTGAGGGCGGCAGCTTAAATGCTGAGCTGAAGTCAGTGGGGTTTTTTTTAGCAACTAGCTCCCAGTAGTGCATTGCTGCTCCTGCTCTTGATATATGGATAGGAAGTGGAAGCTTAAAAATGCTTGATGATGAAATGTGAGTGTCTTTATCTAATATTCCACCAAATATTCAGAAATTGTGTTCATCCCATCAACCTCATACATCCCATTAAAATAGTAAGTAGTTATTGGTGTTATTAAACTTTTTCATTCTTGCACATACATACTGTTACTTGTAAATACATTTCATTATTATATAATTTATGTATGTGTCTGTATCTCTTAAAACAAGTTAGTTTAACCTCCTTTTTGCTAGTACAACTGAATTACTGTGTCGCGAAATGATGTAGGTCTAAAAAGTGTGTCACCAACATAACAAGTTTGGAAAGCTCTGCTCTAGATCCTTCATACATACAGGTGTTTTCTGTTATCTCTTGCTTTGAGCCTATATTTCAGATTGTAGACTTTTCAAAACATAGTTTGGGTAATGGCATAAAAAGAACCTAGCAGTGACTTTCCAAATGAGCAGGCTTTAACTTTGTAAATAAGGGGGGGGGGGGGAGAATTCTAGACAACGTTGGTTAAAATTATTTCATGATGCAACTGAAAAGACAAGAACAGGAAACAAAAAAAATGTTTTAGGACACAAAGGATATTATGGTATGTTTTTCAATCACAGTTTGCCCCCTAGTGGACAGCTTTAAAAAGTAAACATCAACAAAGCAACAGTGTAATACAACAAACATTGTCACAATGTATTCATATCCCCAAATAATTCTCTATAATATATTAATAATCCTACATATTATTCTCTGTGGAATGTGTGATGTATTTTCTGTAGAAAAGCTGTGAAAGTGAAATAACTACAGAAGCAGTTCTATTAAAAGGTAGGTGTTTCTGACTTTCTGACTTTTGTTCTAAAATGTCTCTCTAATATTCCTGAGACAGCAACAGGTACAGAAAATATAATGAAAAGTAGACTAAATCTTAACTAAAAAGAAATTCAGAACTAATAATGTCCAGATTAAAGGGGCAATGTACTATACAATTGGTTTTCCCTTAACGTGTTTCCAATGACTTATACCAGCTGCAGAGTTTAACGTGCATGGGAAATTGCTCCTTTAAGTTTATTTTTATATGAAATAACTTTCTGCTCATTGAAACCACAACTCAATAGGTTGGGCTAATATTGTACAGAGACCAGACCTAATTAGCTTATCTAATTATTTACACAAAGTCCTTCTTATTCCTCATTGTTTACTCACTGAAATGTGGAAAAACATAATTTATGTAAGAACTTACCTGATAAATTCATTTCTTTCATATATTAGCAAGAGTCCATGAGCTAGTGACGTATGGGATATACATTCCTACCAGGAGGGGCAAAGTTTCCCAAACCTCAAAATGCCTATAAATACACCCCTCACCACACCCACAAATCAGTTTAACGAATAGCCAAGAAGTGGGGTGATAAGCAAAAAGTGCGAAAGCATAAAAAATAAGGAATTGGAATAATTGTGCTTTATAGAAAAAAATCATAACCACCACAAAAAAAGGGTGGGCCTCATGGACTCTTGCTAATATGAAAGAAATTAATTTATCAGGTAAGTTCTTACATAAATTATGTTTTCTTTCATGTAATTAGCAAGAGTCCATGAGCTAGTGACGTATGGGATAATAAATACCCAAGATGTGGAACTTCCACGCAAGAGTCACTAGAGAGGGAGGGATAAAATAAAGACAGCCAATTCCGCTGAAAAATAATCCACACCCCAAAATAAAGTTTAAATCTTATAATGAAAAAAACTGAAATTATAAGCAGAAGAATCAAACTGAAACAGCTGCCTGAAGTACTTTTCTACCAAAAACTGCTTCAGAAGAAGAAAACACATCAAAATGGTAGAATTTAGTAAAAGTATGCAAAGAAGACCAAGTTGCTGCTTTGCAAATCTGATCAACCGAAGCTTCATTTCTAAACGCCCAGGAAGTAGAAACTGACCTAGTAGAATGAGCTGTAATCCTTTGAGGCGGAGTTTTACCCGACTCGACATAAGCATGATGAATCAAAGACTTTAACCAAGACGCCAAAGAAATGGCAGAAGCCTTCTGACCTTTCCTAGAACCGGAAAAGATAACAAATAGACTAGAAGTCTTTCAGAAATCTTTAGTAGCTTCAACATAATATTTCAAACCTCTAACTACATCCAAAGAGTGTAACGATCTTTCCTTAGAATTCTTAGGATTAGGACACAATGAAGGAACCACAATTTCTCTACTAATGTTGTTAGAATTCACAACTTTAGGTAAAAATTTAAATGAAGTCCGCAACACCGCCTTATCCTGATGAAAAATCAGAAAAGGAGATTCACAAGAAAGAGCAGATAACTCAGAAACTCTTCTAGCAGAAGAGATGGCCAAAAGGAACAACACTTTCCAAGAAAGTAATTTAATATCCAGAGAATGCGTAGGTTCAAACAGAGGAGCTTGTAGAGCCCCCAGAACCAAATTCAAACTCCAAGGAGGAGAGATTGACTTAATGACAGGTTTTATAAGAACCAAAGCCTGTACAAAACAATGAATATCAGGAAGATTAGCAATCTTTCTGTGAAACAGCATAGAAAGAGCAAAAATTTTTCCTTTCAAGGAACTTGCAGACAAATCTTTATCCAGACCATCCTGAAGAAACTGTAAAATTCTAGGAATTCTAAAAGAATGCCAGGAAAATTGATGGGAAGAACAAGAAATGTAAGTCTTCCAGACTCGATAATATATCTTCCTAGACACAGATTTACGAGCCTGTAACATAGTATTAATTACAGAGCCAGAGAAACCTCTATGACTGAGAATCAAGCGTTCAATCTCCATACCTTCAAATTTAATGATTTGAGATCCTGATGGAAAAAAGGAACTTGAGAAAGAAGGTCTGGTCTTAACAGAAGAGTCCATGGTTGGCAAGTAGCCATCCGAACAAGATCCGCATACCAAAACCTGTGAGGCCATGCTGGAGCCACCAGCAGAACAAACGAACGCTCTTTTAGAATCATGGAAATCATTCTTGGAAGAAGAACTAGAGGCGGAAATATAGGCAGGATGATACTTCCAAGGAAGTGACAATGCATCCACTGCCTCCGCCTGAGGATCCCTGGATCTGGACAGATACCTGGGAAGTTTCTTGTTTAGATGAGAGGCCATCAGATCTATTTCTGGAAGTCCCCAGATTTGAACAATCTGAAGAAATACCTCTGGGTGAAGAGACCATTCGCCCGGATGTAACGTCTGGCGACTGAGATAATCCGCTTCCCAATTGTCTATACCTGGGATGTGAACCGCAGAAATTAGACAGGAGCTGCATTCCGCCCATAAAAGTATCCGAGATACTTCTTTCATAGCCAGAGGACTGTGAGTCCCCCCTTGATGATTGACATATGGCATGGTTGTGACATTGTCCGTCTGAAAACAAATGAACGATTCTCTCTTCAGAAGAGGCCACGACTGAAGAGCTCTGAAAATCGCACGGAGTTCCAAAATGTTGATTGGTAATCTCGCCTCCTGAGATTCCCAAACCCCCTGAGCTGTCAGAGACCCCCATACAGCTCCCCAACCTGTCAGACTCGCATCTGTTGAGATCACAGTCCAGGTTGGAAGAACAAAAGAAGCCCCTTGAACTAAACGATGGTGATCTGTCCACCACGTCAGAGAGTGTCGTACAATCAGATTTAAAGATATTAACTGTGATATCTTTGTATAATCCCTGCACCACTGGTTCAGCATACAAAGCTGAAGAGGTCGCATGTGAAAACGAGCAAAGGGGATCGCGTCCGATGCAGCAGTCATAAGACCTAGAATTTCCATGCATAAGGCTACCGAAGGGAATGATTGAGACTGAAGGTTTCGACAAGCTGAAACCAATTTTAGACGTCTCTTGTCCGTCAGAGACAAAGTCATGGACACTGAATCTATTTGGAAACCTAAAAAGGTTACCCTTGTCTGAGGAATCAAGGAACTCTTTGGCAAATTGATCCTCCAACCATGTTCTCGAAGAAACAATACAAGTCGATTCGTATGAGATTCTGCTAAATGTGAAGACTGAGCAAGTACCAAGATATCGTCCAAATAAGGAAATACCACAATACCCTGTTCTCTGATTACAGATAGAAGGGCACCGAGAACCTTTGTAAAAATCCTTGGAGCTGTTGCTAGGCCAAACGGCAGAGCCACAAACTGGTAATGCTTGTCTAGGAAAGAGAATCTCAGAAACTTATAGTGATCTGGATGAATCGGAATATGCAGATATGCATCCTGTAAATCTATTGTGGACATATAATGCCCTTGCTGAACAAAAGGCAGAAAAGTCCTTATAGTTACCATTTTGAATGTTGGTATCCTTACATAACGATTCAATATTTTTAAATCCAGAACTGGTCTGAAGGAATTCTCCTTCTTTGGTACAATGAAGAGAATTGAGTAAAACCCCAGCCCCTGTTCCAGAACTGGAACTGGCATAATTACTCCAGCCAACTCTAGATCTGAAACACATTTCAGAAATGCTTGAGCCTTCACTGGATTTACTGGGACACGGGAAAGAAAAAATCTTCTTGCAGGAGGCCTTATCTTGAAGCCTATTCTGTACCCTTGTGAAACAATGTTCTGAATCCAAAGATTGTGAATCGAATTGATCCAAATTTCTTTGAAAAATCGTAATCTGCCCCCTACCAGCTGAGCTGGAATGAGGGCCGCACCTTCATGTGGACTTGGGAGCTGGCTTAGGCTTTCTGAAAGGCTTGGATTTATTCCAGACTGGAGATGGTTTCCAAACAGAAACCGTTCCTTTAGGGGAAGGATCAGGCTTCTGTTCCTTATTCTGACGAAAGGAACGAAAACGATTAGCAGCCCTATATTTAACTTTAGATTTTTTATCCTGAGGTAAAAAAGTTCCTTTCCCCCCAGTAACAGTTGAAATAATAGAATCCAACTGGGAACCAAACAATTTATTACCTTGGAGAGAAAGGGAAAGCAAAGTTGACTTAGAAGACATATCTGCATTCCAAGTTTTAAGCCATAAAGCTCTTCTAGCTAAAATAGCTAAAGACATATACCTGACATCAACTCTAATGATATCAAAGATGGCATCACAAATAAAGTTATTAGCATGTTGAAGAAGTTTAACAATGCTATGAGTATTATGATCTGACACTTGTTGTGCCAAAAAGCCTCCAACCAAAAAGTGGAAGCTGCCGCAACATCAGCCAAAGAAATAGCAGGCCTAAGAAGATTACCTGAACATAAATAAGCTTTCCTTAGAAAGGATTCAATATTCCTATCTAAAGGATCCTTAAAGGAAGTACTATCTGCCATAGGAATAGTAGTACGTTTAGCGAGAGTAGAGATAGCCCCATCAACTTTAGGGATTTTGTCCCAAAACTCTAATCTGTCAGATGGCACAGGATACAATTTTTTAAACCTTTTAGAAGGAGTAAATGAATTACCCAGATTATTCCATTCCCTAGAAATTACTTCAGAAATAGCATCAGGGACAGGACAAACTTCCGGAATAACTGTAGGAGGTTTAAAAACCGAATTTAAACGCTTAGTAGATTTAGTATCAAGAGGATTAGATTCCTCCATCTCTAATGCAATTAAAACTTCTTTAAGTAAAGAACAAATAAATTCCATTTTAAATAAATATGAAGATTTATCAGTGTCAATATCTGAGACAGAATCCTCTGAACCAGAAAAATCATCATCAGAAACAGAAAAATCAGAATGATGATGTTCATTTAAAAATTCATCTGAAAAATGTGAAGTTTTAAAAGACCTTTTACGTTTAATGGAAGGAGGAATAACAGAAATAGCCTTCCTAATAGATTTAGAAACAAAATCTCTTATATTAACAGGAACATCCTGAGTATTAGATGTTGATGGAACAGCAACAGGTAATGGAATATTACTAATGGAAATACTATCTGCATTAGCAAGCTTATCATGACATTCATCACAAACTACAGCCGGAGGAACAGTTACCACAAGTTTACAGCAAATACACTTAACTTTGGCAGAACCAGCATCAGGCAGCGTTTTTCCAGAAGTAGATTCTGATCCAGGGTCAATCTGAGACATCTTGCAATATGTAACAGAAAAAACAACATATAAAGCAAAATCTAGCAAATCTATTAAGAGACAGTTTCAGGAATGGGAAAAAAATGCCAATGAACAAGCCTCTAGCAACCAGAAGCAAATGAAAAATGAGACTAAAATAATGTGAAAAAAAGGTGGAGACAATAATGATGCCCACATTTTTTAGCGCCAAAAAAGACGCCCACATTATTGGCGCCTAAATGCTTTTGGCGCCAAGAATGACGCCACATACGGTGACACCGAAATTTTTGGCGCAAAAACGTCAAAAAAATGACGTAAACACGAACAACTTCCGGCGACAAGTATGATGGCGGAAATGACAAAGAAATTTTTTGCGCCAAAAAAGTCTGCGCCAAGAACGCAATAAAATGAAGCATTTTCAGCCCCCGCGAGCCTAACAGCCCACAGGGAAAAAAGTCAATTTTAAGGTAAGAAAAAATTATTTATTCATATGCATTATCCCAAATAATGAAACTGTCTGTCTGAAATAAGGAATATTGATCATCCTGAATCAAGGCAAATAAATGTTTAAACACATATATTTAGAACTTTATATTAAAGTGCCCAACCATAGCTGTGTCACAAAAATAAGACTTACTTACCCCAGGACACTCATCTACATGTAGTAGAAAGCCCAACCAGTACTGAAACGAGAATCAGTAGAGGTAATGGTATATAACAGTATATCGTCAATCTGAAAAGGGAGGTAAGAGATGAATCTCTACGACCGATAACAGAGAACCTATGAAATAGATCCCGTAGAAGGAGACCATTGAATTCAAATAGGCAATACTCTCTTCACATCCCTCTGACATTCACTGCACACTGAGAGGAAAACCGGGCTCCAGCCTGATGCGAAGCGCATATCAACGTAGAATCTAGCACAAACTTACTTCACCACCTCCACGGGAGGCAAAGTTTGTAAAACTGATTTGTGGGTGTGGTGAGGGGTGTATTTATAGGCATTTTGAGGTTTGGGAAACTTTGCCCCTCCTGGTAGGAATGTATATCCCATACGTCACTAGCTCATGGACTCTTGCTAATTACATGAAAGAAAGAAATATCAGTATCTCTCTGTCACACCCCCACTGGGGTTTCTAAACTTTCTAGTTTTTCTATGTTCAATACAGTCTGGAATGCAACAGGTAAAATCAACTAACTCAATTGACAAAATAGAGGTAAAGGAGATGTTTGTAGACATATTAATACATTTTAAGCAGATAAAATAGACCATTGAGAACACAATACAGTAGAGGGAAAAATAACATCATTATACTTCTCCTTTAAAATATAGCACAAAATATAGCTGACATCTATGTCACCATGAACAGGGACACTGTATTGCAAAATTGTTTAACATTGTATTACCAATCTCTGCTGCCACATTCAGCTGCTGTCGCTACTTGTTTGCATAGCCTTTCTATATGTACAGCAGTATTCACATTTTCAGTATAGGTGGTGGTTTCAACAGACAACAATCAGCTATTTCAAATTTCAAAATAAATGTAAATGAGCTATTTGTAAACAAGTTTATAATCCCTGCCCACCAGGAAAAAAGAACATTTATGCTTACCTGATAAATGTATTTCTGTTTAGACACAATGAGTCCACGGATTTCATCCTTACTTGTGGGATTTCACCTCCTGGTCAGCAGGAGAGGGCAAAGAGCACCACAGCAGAGCTACTAAATATAGCTCACCCCTTCCCCCCACTCTGAAGTGTCTGAAGTTTACAAAAATTAATAACCTGTCTCAGAGAACAGGGCAGGCCGTGGACTCATCGTGTCTAAAAAGAATTAAATTTATCAGGTAAGCATAAATTTTCTTTTCTTTTTAAAGACACGATGAGTCCACGGATTTCATCCTTACTTGTGGGATACAATACCAAAGCTAGAGTACACGGATGATAAGGGAGGGACAAGACAGGGAACCTAAACGGAAGGCACCACTGCTTGAAGAACCTTTCCCCCAAAAACAGCCTTAGCCGAGGCAAAAGAATTGAATTTGTAAAATTTAGAAAAAGTGTGAAGAGAGGACCAGGTTGCAGCCTTGCAAATCTGTTCTACAGAAGCTTCATTTTTGAATGCAGATGATGAAGCAACAGCCCTAGTGGAATGAGCCGGTACTCTTTCAGGAGGCTGCTGTCCAGCAGTCTCATATGCAAAACAGATGATACTCTTCAGCCAAAAAGAAAGAGAGGTAGCCGTATCTTTCTGACCCTTAAGTTTTCAAGAGAAAACGACAAACCAAGAAGAAGACTGACTAAAGTCCTTAGTCGCTTGTAAATAAAATTTCAAAGCACGGACCACGTCCAAATTGTGCAAAAGACGTTCCTTTTGAGAAGAAGGATTAGGACACAGAGAAGGAACAACAATCTCTTGATTAATGTTCCTGCTTGAAACAACCTTAGAAAGGAACCCTAGGTTAGTACGTAAAACTACCTCATCTGAATGAAAAAATAAGGTAAGGAGAATTGTATTGTAATGCCGAAAGTTCAGACACTCTTCGCGCTGAAGAAATGGCAACAAGAAATAAAACTTTCCAAGATAACAACTTAATATCTAAGGAATGCATAGGCTCAAACAGAACCCCTTGAAGAACTTTGAGAACTAAATTCAGACTCCATGGAGGAGTAATTGGTTTAAACACAGGCCTGATTCTAACCAAAGCCTGACAAAAAAATTGAACGTCTGGGACATCCACCAGACGTTTGTGTAACAAAATAGATAAGGCAGAGATCTGACCCTTTAGGGAAATTGCCGATAAACCCTTCTCCAATCCTTCTTGGAGAAAGGACAACATTCTGGGAATCCTAACTCTACTCCATGAGTAGTCCTTGGATTCACACCAATAAAGATATTTACGCCATATTGTATGGTAAATCTTTCTAGTCACAGGTTTACGAGCCTGGATCATGGTCTCTATGACCGAATCAGAAAACCCCCGCCTGGATAGGATTAAGCGTTCAATCTCCAAGCAGTCAGCTTCAGAGAAACTGAAGGAAGGGCCCTTGAATGAGAAGGTCCTTCCTCAATGGAAGTTTCTAAGGTGGCAGGGATGACATGTCCACCAGATCTGCATACCAAATCCTGCGAGGCCATGCAGGAGCAATGAAGATCATTGATGCCCTCTCCTGTTTGATTCTGGCAATGACTCGAGGAAAAAGCACAAATGGAGGAAATAGGTATGCAAGATTGAAGGACCAAGGAACCGCCAGAGCATCTATCAGTTCTGCCTGGGGATCCCTGGACCTCGACCCGTATCTCGGGAGCTTGGCATTCTGACGAGATGTCATGAGATCCAGCTCCGGTCGACCCCATTTAAGAATCAGGTTGAAAAACACTTCCGGATGGAGTTCCCACTCTCCTGGATGAAAAGTCTGTCTGCTCAGAAAGTCCGCCTCCCAGTTGCCCACCCCTGGGATATGGATCGCTGACAGATGACAAGAATGGGCCTCCGCCCACCGGATTATCTTAGCTACCTCGGTCATCGCTAAGGAACTCGTCGTTCCTCCTTAATGATTGATGTAAGCCACTGTTGTTATGTTGTCCGTCTGGAATCTGATGAACTGGGCCGGAGCCAATTAAGGCCAGGCCAGAAGAGCATTGAAGATCGCTCTCAGTTCCAGGATGTTTATAGGAAGAACAGATTCCGCCGGAGTCCAAACTCCCTGAGCCTTCAGAGGACCCCAAACATCTCCCCACCCTAGAAGGCTGGCATCTGTTGTCACAATCACCCAAGATGGTCTGCGAAAGCATGTTCCCTGGGATAGATGTTCCAGGGACAACCACCATTGAAGTGAATCCCTTGTCTCCTGCTCCAGGGTTATTCGAGGAGACAAGTCTATATAATCTCCATTCCACAGCCTGAGCATGTTTAACTGCAGAGGTCTGAGGTGAAACCAAGTAAACGGAATGATGTCTATTGCTGCCACCATCAGTCCGATTACTTCTATGCACTGTGCCACTGACGGCCGAGGATTGGACTGAAGGGCTCGACAGGTATCTAGAATCTTTGATTTCCAGACCTCTGTCAGAAAAATCCTCATGGATATAGAATCGATTACAGTTCCCAAGAAAGTCACCCTTGTTTTCGGTATTAAGGAACTCTTTTCCAGATTTACCTTCCACCCGTGAGTTCTCAGGAAAGACAGTTCAATGTCGGAATGGGAACTTGCTTGTTGACAAGATGGCGCCTGGATCAGAATATTGTCCAAATAAGATGCCACCACAATGCCCCGTGGTCTTAGAACTGCCAGTAGACCCCAGAACCTTTGTGAAAATTCTGGGTGCCGTGGCCAGCATGAAAAGAAGAGCCACAAACTTAAAGTGTTTGTCCAGAAAAGAAAACATTAGGAACTTGTGATGATCTCTGTGGATAGGAACATGAAGATATGCATCCTTCAAGTCCACTGTCATCATAAATTGACCCTCCTGGATCAATGGAAGAATGGTACGAATAGTTTCCATCTTGAATGATGGAACTCTGAGAAACTTGTTTAGACTCTTGAGATCTAATATAGGTCTGAAGGTTCCCTCTTTTTTGGGAACTACAAACAGATTTGAATAAAACCCCTACAAAAAGATTTGAATAAAAGCTCTGGAACGGGAACAATTACTCCCAGGGAGGAGAGGTCTCCTACACAATGTAAGAATGCCTCTTTTTTATCTGGTTTGCAGATAATCTTGAAAGAAGAACTCTTCCCCTGGGAGGAAAACTCTTGAATTCCAGTTTGTATCCCTGAGAGACTATTTCTACAACCCAGGGATTCTGAACGTCTCAAACCCAAGCCTGAACGAAAAAAGAAAGCCTGCCCCCTACCAAACAGCAGGCTTCTTGGATTGTTTACCCTTGTTCCAAGACTGGTTTGGTCTCCAAGTAGACTTAGACTGCAAATAGTTCCCTTCCTATTTAGAGGAGGAAGAGAAAGAATTCCCCTTGAAATTCCGAAAGGAACGAAAATTACTTTGTCGTCCTTTTTGTTTACTTCTCTTATCCTGAGGAAGGAGATGACCCTTGCCTCCTGTGATATCAGAAATAATTTCCTTCAGGCCCGGTCCAAACAAGGTCTTTCCCTTGTAAGGAATTGCCAGAAGTTTAGACTTGGAAGATACGTCCGTAGAAAAGGGCTTTAACCATAAAGCTCTGCGGGCTAGGATAGAAAACCCACGAACTCTTAGCCGCAAATTTATTAATTTGCAAAGAAGCATCTGTAATAAAGGTATTAGCCAACTTTAGAGCTTTAATCCTATCCTGGATCTACTCTAAAGTGGTTTCAGTTCTGAGAGACTCAGACAGAGCATCAAACCAATAAGCTTGCTGCACTAGTGACCGTAGCAATACACGCAGCCGGCTGCAATAGCAGACCCTGGTGAACATAAATCTTTTTAAGAAGACCCTCCAACTTTTTGTCCATGGGATCTTTAAAAGCACAACTATCCTCAATGGGAATAGTAGTTCACTTGGCTAGAGTAGAAATAGCTCCTTCCACCTTAGGCACCGTCTGCCAAGTTTCCCTGATAGTGTCCGCAAAAGGAAACATCTTCTTGAAAATAGGGGATGGGGAAAAAGGAATACCTGGTCTCTCCCATTCCTTGGAGATAATATCTGAAGTTCGTTTTGGCACTGATAAAACATCTGAGTAAGAAGGAACTTCAAAATATCTGTCCAATTTACTCGACTTCGCAGGAGCGATGAGCATTGTAGAATCACAGTCGTCCAAAGTCACTAACACCTCCCTGAGTAACAGGCGGAGGTATTTTAGCTTAAACCTGAAAGATACAACCTCTGAATCAGTAAAAGGTAATGCACTTTCTGAATCTGAAATTTCTCCTTCTGAGAGAACCTCCATACCCTCCAACTCATTTCCCTGAGAGTGTACATCCGAGATTGCCACCATTGCATTAGACACTTCACTGACAATATTGTTGTCCTTCCTCTTCCACTTGCCTTGCAACATAGGAAAAGCAGGCAACGCATCAGAAATTGTAGAAGACATAATCGCAGCTATGTCTTTTAAAGTAACTCCAGTGGTCACTGGAGTAGAAGTACAGGGCACTGCTTGAGCGGGCAGTTAAATCTTGGGACGCTTGGGGAGAAAGCTACAGCATACTCTGCATCTCATCATTAGAGTCCTGAGAAGCCTCCGCCTTTGAAAAATGTTGTTTATGAAAAATCTTTTCCTTATAACTTAAAGCCCTCTCATTACATGAGGGACAAAAACATAATTTATGCTTACCTGATAAATTTATTTCTCTTGTAGTGTATCCAATCCACGGATCATCCATTACTTGTGGGATATTCTCCTTCCCAACAGGAAGTTGCAAGAGGATCACCCACAGCAGAGCTGCTATATAGCTCCTCCCCTAACTGTCATATCCAGTCATTCGACCGAAAACAAACAGAGAAAGGAGAAACCATAGGGTGCAGTGGTGACTGTAGTTTAATTAAAATTTAGACCTGCCTTAAAAGGACAGGGCGGGCCGTGGACTGGATACACTACAAGAGAAATAAATTTATCAGGTAAGCATAAATTATGTTTTCTCTTGTTAAGTGTATCTAGTCCACGGATCATCCATTACTTGTGGGATACCAATACCAAAGCTAAAGTACACGGATGATGGGAGGGACAAGGCAGGATTAAGCGGAAGGAACCACTGCCTGAAGAACCTTTCTCCCAAACACAGCCTCCGAAGAAGCAAAAGTATCAAATTTGTAAAATTTTGAAAAAGTGTGAAGCAAAGACCAAGTCGCAGCCTTGCAAATCTGTTCAACAGAGGCCTCATTTTTGAAGGCCCAGGTGGAAGCCACAGCTCTAGTAGAAAGAGCTGTAATCCTTTCAGGGGGCTGCTGTCCAGCAGTCTCATAGGCTAGGCTTATTACGCTCCGAAGCCAAAAGGAAAGAGAGGTTGCCGAAGCTTTTTGACCTCTCCTCTGTCCAGAGTAAACAACAAACAGGAAAGATGTTTGAAGAAAATCCTTAGTAGCTTGAAAGTAAAACTTCAAGGCACGGACTACATCCAGATTATGTAAAAGACGTTCCTTCTTTGAAGAAGGATTAGGGCACAACGATGGAACAACAATCTCTTGATTGATATTCTTGTTAGAAACCACCTTAGGTAAAAACCCAGGTTTGGTACGCAGAACTACCTTATCTGCATGAAAAATCAGATAGGGACAATCACATTGTAAGGCAGATAGCTCAGAGACTCTCCGAGCCGAGGAAATAGCCATCAAAAACAGAACTTTCCTAGATAAAAGTTTAATATCAATGGAATGAAGGGGTTCAAACGGAACTCCTTGAAGAACCTTAAGAACTAAGTTTAAGCTCCACGGGGGAGCAACAGGTTTAAACACAGGCTTAAATCTAACCAAAGCCTGGCAAAATGCCTGGACGTCTGGAACCTCTGCCAGACGCTTGTGCAAAAGAATAGACAGAGCAGAAATCTGTCCCTTTAAGGAACTAGCTGATAATCCTTTGTCCAAGCCCTCTAGGAATCCTAACTTTACTCCATGAGTAAGTCTTGGATTCACACCAATAAAGATATTTACTCCATATCTTGTGGTAGATTTTCCTGGTAACAGGCTTTCGTGCCTGTATTAAAGTATCAATGACTGACTCGGAGAAGCCACGCGTTGATAGAATCAAGAGTTCAATCTCCATGCAGTCAGTCTCAGAGAAATTAGATTTGGATGATTGAAAGGACCTTGTATCAGAAGGTCCTGTCTTAGAGGCAGAGTCCATGGTGGAAAGGATGACATGTCCACTAGGTCTGCATACCAAGTCCTGCATGGCCACGCAGGTGCTATCAGAATCACTGATGCTCTCTCCTGTTTGATTTTGGCAATCAGTCGAGGGAGCAGAGGAAACCGTGGAAACACATAAGCCAGGTTGAAGAACCATGGCGCTGCTAGCGCATCTATCAGCGTCGCTTCTGGGTCCCTGGACCTGGATCCGTAACAAGGAAGCTTGGCGTTCTGGCGAGACGCCATGAGATCCAACTCTGGTTTGCCCCAACGATGAATCAACTGAGCAAACACCTCCGGGTGGAGTTCCCACTACCCCGGATGGAAAGTCTGACGACTTAGAAAATCCGCCTCCCAGTTCTCCACGCCTGGGATATGGATTGCTGACAGGTGGCAAGAGTGGTACTCTGCCCAGCCAATTATTTTTGAGACTTCTAACATCGCTAGGGAACTCTTGGTTCCCCCTTGATGGTTGATGTAAGCCACAGTCGTGATGTTGTCCGACTGAAATCTGATGAACCTCAGTGTTGCTAACTGAGGCCAAGCCAGAAGAGCCTTGAATATCGCTCTTAACTCCAGAATATTTATTGGAAGGAGTTTCTCCTCCTGAGTCCACGATCCCTGTGCCTTCAGGGAATTCCAGACTGCACCCCAACCTAGAAGGCTGGCATCTGTTGTTACAATTGTCCAATCTGGCCTGCGAAAGGTCATACCCTTGGACAGGTGTACCCGAGACAACCACCAGAGAAGAGAATCTCTGGTCTCTTGATCCAGATTTAACAGAGGGGACAAATCTGTGTAATCCCCATTCCACTTACTCAGCATGCATAATTGCAGCGGTCTGAGATGAAGGCACGCAAATGGCACTATGTCCATTGCCGCTACCATTAAGCCGATTACCTCCATACACTGAGCTACCGAAGGGTGCGGAATGGAGTGAAGAACACGGCAAGCATTTAGAAGTTTTGATAACCTGGACTCCGTCAGGTAAATTTTCATTTCTACAGAATCTATAAGAGTCCCTAAGAAGGAGACTCTTGTGAGTGGAGATAGAGAACTATTTTCCTCGTTCACTTTCCACCCGTGCGACCTCAGAAATGCCAGAACTATCTCTGTATGAGACTTGGCAACTTGAAAGCTTGATGCCTGTATCAGGATGACTGCCTCGCAGTCTTAGAACCGCCAGAAGTGAGCCCAGAACCTTTGTAAAGATTCTCGGGGCTGTAGCCAACCCGAAGGGAAGAGCTACAAATTGGTAATGCCTGTCTAGAAAGGCAAACCTTAGAAACCGATGATGATCTTTGTGAATCGGTATGTGAAGGTAGGCATCCTTTAAGTCCACTGTGGTCATGTACTGACCTTCTTGGATCATGGGTAGGATGGTCCGAATAGTTTCCATTTTGAAAGATGGAACTCTGAGGAATTTGTTTAAGATCTTTAGATCCAAAATTGGTCTGAAGGTTCCCTCTTTTTTGGGAACCACAAACAGATTTGAATAAAAACCCTGTCCTTGTTCCGTCCGCGGAACTGGATGGATCACTCCCATAACTAGGAGGTCTTGCACACAGCGTAGGAATGCCTCTTTCTTTATCTGATTTGCAGATAGCCTTGAAAGATAAAATCTCCCTTGTGGAGGGGAAGCTTTGAAGTCCAGAAGATATCCCTGAGATATGATCTCCAACGCCCAGGGATCCTGAACATCTCTTGCCCACGCCTGGGCGAAGAGAGAAAGTCTGCCCCCTACTAGATCCGTCGCCGGATAGGGGGCCGTTCCTTCATGCTGTCTTAGAGGCAGCAGCAGGCTTTCTGGCCTGCTTAACTTTGTTCCAGGACTGGTTAGGTTTCCAGGTCTGCTTAGATTGAGCAAAAGTTCCCTCTTGTTTTGAAGCGGAGGAAGTTGATGCTGCACCTGCCTTGAAATTTCGAAAGGCACGAAAATTAAACTGTTTGGCCTTTGCTTTGGCCCTGTCCTGAGGAAGGGTGTGACCCTTACCTCCAGTAATGTCAGCAATAATTTCCTTCAAACCAGGCCCAAATAAGGTCTGCCCCTTGAAAGGAATGTTGAGTAATTTAGACTTGAAGTCACGTCAGCTGACCAGGATTTAAGCCATAGCGCCCTACGCGCTTGGATGGCGAATCCGGAATTCTTAGCCGTTATTTTAGTCAAATGAACAATGGCATCAGAAACAAATGAGTTAGCTAAGCTTGTCGATAATTTCAGTCAATGGAGCTGTATGGATGGCCTCTTCCAGGGCCTCAAACCAGAATGCCGCTGCGGCCGTGACAGGCGCAATGCATGCAAGGATAGTAGTACGCTTTGCTAAAGTAGAAACTGCTCCCTCCACCTTAGGGACCGTCTGCCATAAGTCCCGTGTAGTGGCGTCTATTGGAAACATTTTTCTAAATATAGGAGGTAGGGAAAAAGGCACCCCCGGTCTATCCCACTCCTTGCTAATAATTTCTGTAAGCCTTTTAGGTATAGGAAAAACATCAGTACACACCGGTACCGCATAGTATTTATCCAGCCTACACAATTTCTCTGGTAATGCAACTGTGTTACAGTCATTCAGAGCAGCTAATACCTCCCCAAGCAACACACGGAGGTTCACAAGCTTAAATTTAAAATTAGAAATCTCTGAATCAGGTTTCCCCGAATCAGAGATGTCACCCACAGACTGAAGCTCTCCGTCCTCATGATCTGCATATTGTGACGCAGTATCAGACATGGCCCTTACAGCATCTGCACGCTCTGTATTTCTCCTAACCCCAGAGCAATCGCGCTTGCCTCTTAATTCAGGCAACCTGGATAATACCTCTGACAGGGTATTATTCATGATTGCAGCCATGTCCTGCAAGGTAATCGCTATGGGCGTCCCTGATGTAATTGGCGCCATATTAGGGTGCATCCCCTGAGCGGGAGGCGAAGGGTCTGACACATGGGGAGAGTTAGTCGGCATAACTTCCCCCTCGTCAGAATCTTCTGGTGATATTTCTTTTATAGTTAAAGACTGATCTTTACTGTTTAAGGTGAAATCAATACATTTAGTACACATTCTCCTATGGGGCTCCACCATGGCTTTCAAACATAATGAACAAGTAGTTTCCTCTGTGTCAGACATGTTTAAACAGACTAGTAATGAGACTAGCAAGCTTGGAGAACACTTTAAACAAGTTTACAAGCAATATAAAAAATGTTACTGCACCTTTAAGAAACACAAATTTTGTCAAAATTTGAAATAACAGTGAAAAAAGGCAGTTACACTAACAAAATTTTTACAGTGTATGTAACAAGTTAGCAGAGCATTGCACCCACTTGCAAATGGATGATTAACCCCTTAATACCCAAAACTGAATAATAAAAGACAAAAACGTTTTGTTTTTTGTTTTTGGGGGTTTTTTTCAAACAGTCACAACAACTGCCACAGCTCTACTGTGGCTTTTTACCTCCCTCAAAAACGACTTTGAAGCCTTTTGAGCCCTCCAGAGATGTCCTGGATCATGCAGAGGGAAGCTGAATGTCTCTGTCAGTATTTTTATCTGCACAGAAAAGCACTAAAAAGGCCCCTCCCACTCATATTACAACAGTGGAAAGCCTAAGGAAACTGTTACTAGGCAAAATTCAAGCCAGCCATGTGGAAAAAAACTAGGCCCCAATAAGTTTTATCACCAAATACATATAAAAATGATTAAACATGCCAGCAAACGTTTTATATATCATTTTTATAAGAGTATGTATCTCTATTAATAAGCCTGATACCAGTCGCTATAACTGCATTTAAGGCTTTACTTACATTAGTTCGGTATCAGCAGCATTTTCTAGCAAATTCCATCCCTAGAAAAATATTAACTGCACATACCTTATTGCAGGAAAACCTGCACGCCATTCCCTCTCTGAAGTTACCTCACTCCTCAGAATATGTGAGAACAGCCATGGATCTTAGTTACTTCTGCTAAGATCATAGAAAACGCAGGCAGATTCTTCTTCTAAATACTGCCTGAGATAAACAGTACACTCCGGCACCATTTAAAAATAACAAACTTTTGATTGAAGAATAAACTAAGTATAAAACACCACACTCCTCTTACGACCTCCATCTTGGTTGAGGCTTGCAAGAGAATGACTGGATATGACAGTTAGGGGAGGAGCTATATAGCAGCTCTGCTGTGGGTGATCCTCTTGCAACTTCCTGTTGGGATGGAGAATATCCCACAAGTAATGGATGATCCGTGGACTGGATACACTTAACAAGAGAAAAGGGATTGGTGGTTCCACATTAGCATCCAAACACATGGAGCAAGTAACATTTTGCCCTGCTTCTATGTCCATACTCAAATACAAAATAAGAAGAAGAAAAAAGAAAAAAAAAAGAAAAAAAGCTATTGTCTCCTTAAGAGGATAAATTACATATGGCCAAAGCAAATCAAATAATTAACAAAATATTTGATGATAGAAAAAAAGTCAAAAGAGAAAACGTTACTGTCTCTTTAAACTTTAAAATCGCAACTTTTTTACTGTGAAGCAGAAAAAAACGTTCCCAATAGATAAATAAAAACGAAAAACTGACACCTATACACCTCAGCAACTCTGCCTACCTGCCACCAGACTCGCTGCCTGACCGGAACACTTGATTGCTTCTTATTATTGATGAAAAGCACGATCCGGACACACAGGAGCTCACAAACTCTGCAACCGCCTGTCTGATTACTCAGAAGACATGCGGTAATAGAGCTACATGAACAACATCCACCTCAGTCGGCTGAAAACTGTGCAGTAAACACACAGCAGCGCACGAAAATGAAGCCCTGCCCATCGTGGGCGTAACTTCTCCTACACCAGAGTAAAAATACATAGGAACCGTAACCACCATAAAAAACTGAAAAAGAACCAAAATATCCCCTGTTCAGACTGCCCTTACACAGATAAATGTTGTAAAATACTGTAAGCTTTCTCCCAGCCCCAGTGCGTGTACTTGTAGCTGTCAAAAATTGGACCCTCCATACAAGAAGGATTCAAGTCCCCACATAAGAAGCCCATAATGAGTCTTATTCAAATAAAGATTAAAATTAAGATTAAGTTCCCACTTTAATCTGAGTCTGCTCCCTAGAATGTAAAAAGTTAGCACTTACCTTAAATGCTGTCCGACAGCAGGACAGTCCAGCAGGTTTAAGAGGTCCTCTCCCTCCCATAACCCTGTGGAAGAAGATAAGCCTGAGTTAAATATGCTTAGGCTATCTGCATTAGGGCAGCATCAATATATAGGAGGCGCAGTGAGAATTATGTCCCACCAGTTCCTATTGTTCTAAAGCCACCAAGAGCTCTACTAAAGAGACTGATATGGACTACGGCTACACCCTAGGACAAAGCAGCACACTCTGGCACTACTTTAAAAATAAAAAACTCTTGATTGAAGAATCTATACTAACACCTCACTTTACCTCTTCCTATCACTAACGTAGGCAAAGAAAATGACTGGGTGCTCTTTGCCTCCTGCTGCTGACCAGGAGGTGAAATCCCACAAGTAAGGATGAAATCTGTGGACTCATTGTGTCTTTAAAAAGAAATGGATAACTGGGAACACATTAAAAAAGAAAAAAAACAACTTACAGTACAAAATGCCTTTAATGAAAGGCACAATAATAATGTATCTTTAAAAATAAAACAATTCATGATGTATTGATCAATGTTCATAGTCATCTGAATGGCGGAACACAAGTTTTAACCCCTTTGTGACTGAATAATAGTGTTCATATCGGAACAAAGTTCCAATGTAAACACTATTTGTAAAAATTTAATCACGCGATCATGTGATTCCAAGGCTGGGATCGGATCATGGGGGATTTCCTAAGTTGCTAGGTACCCCCCCAGGTCGCTCCTTGCCTACGTCAAAGGGGGAAGCTGCAGAATGCCATATACGGTAGGACGTTCCATGCTGCACTAACAGCGTTAAAGCGTAGCGCTGTTAGGACGGAATGGAATTTTCAAACGGTGTAAAGGGGTTAATGTACTACATTATACTAATATATTGTTTGTAATAGATTTATCTAAACAGCAAGTAAATCCAGTATAATAAAAAATATGGACACTACTGACATATCAATACCCAACACATAATCACGTTTTATTAGCCTCACCCTCAATATTATTATCAACAACTACCTAAATTATTTGGAATAGTATTGCAACCAATGATCTCATGCAAACTGTGTTTAGAAATAATTTTGTCTTGGAAGTGGAATGTTGGTTATCACTAAATGATTATACATTTTGATTAAGGCAGTACTTTGCTTTAATGACATAAAACCATAATTATATTTATGTACATATATTCCGTCACTGGCTTTTAAATGAATTTGTTAGAAAAATCCCACAGGAACAAATATTTAAAAACATCTAGTACAAGTATACTACTTTGTGAAGAAAAAGGATGGACATATAAATGATGTCATATTTCTAAGGCACTGAACTTTAGACTGGATTGTTTTGAAAATCTCTATGTCTTATAACTACAAAAACAGAACCATATCCCTTTTAAAGAGACAGTAAAGACACAATAAAACTTTTAGAATTCAGATAGAACATGCCATTTTAAAATACTTTCCAGTTTATATCTATTATCAAGCTTGCTTTCTTCTCTTGGCATCCTTTCTTAAAGAGTAGATTAACAATGCATTACTATTGGGACCTAGCTGAACACATCAGGTGAGCCAGTTACATGTGTGCAGCCAGCAATCCCCAGCTAGCTCCCAGTAGTGCAAAACTGCTTCTAAGCATAAATAGGAGTTGTTTAAAAGTGCACACTCTATTTGACTCATGATACTTTAATTATGATTTCACTGTTCCTTTAACCTTACAGGAGTTTTCATCCAAGCCTTGACAATATTAATACTGGTGTTAAACAGTTTATATCCATTAAAGACAAACTTCTCACTACAAAATTTACAGGTATCTTCATTTACATAACTAAAATTTATAGCTAGATTTCGATAGTAAGCAGGGACAAAATTACCACTGGTGCACAGGAAATATATATCCAAATAATAATACCAGAAAATATATATTCAAATAATAATACCAGAAAATATATATTCAAATAATAATACCAGAAAATATATATCCAAATAATAATACCAGAAAATATATTTCCAAATAATAATACCAGAAAATATATGTAATCAATCATAGCAAGTGTATCAGTCATTTCCACACTGAATAGCCTGAGGAAACAGCCCCTGAGAGGCTGAGAAACACGTTGCTTTGTTTTTAGGATACACTTGCTGCTGTATGGATTATTTTCACGCCGTTTCGTGGAGTTTTGGTGAGGATTCTGTTTCCCAAGAGAGTGGTCTACTGGGCGACTGAGAAGTCCCAGCTTGCTGTTACTGCACCTGGATAAATGAGACCTTATATTACCTTTACACTTGATTGGACTGTACTAGGGTATGGTAGTCCTTTTCTTTTTGTAACTTTCTACAGACACCTTTGATGTATTGCTAACCAAGCCTGCGTCTATGTGCTGTGCGTACCTTCCCCAGTGAGCTGGACCACTACAAAGTTGCAGTCTGCCCCACTAGCACCATTGGGTGCGCTGCGTTTGTGAGTACCCTTTTTCCTATATTCCAATATCCCTCTGCCTGACGGTACTAGGCCATGTTGGCGCCTCTGTCTCTTTTTTTCTTCACTGGTGCACAGGAACACACAGCATATGTGTGTATGCTACTGAAAAACAGAAATAAGTTTACTAGGAACATTTTTGCTAATGGAAGTATATTTAAAAAAATGCTTCTATTTAAAGGGATATAAAAACAAAACTTTTCTTTCATGATTCAGAAAGAACATGCAATTTTAAACAACTTTCAGATTTACTTATATTATCAAATTGTCTTTGTTTTCTTGTTAACCTTTGTTGACAAGCAGAAAGGTAAGATCAGGAGTGTGCATGTGTCTGCAATACTATATGGCCGCAGGTTTGCAACAATACATTGGCAAGTGCACTACATGGTAGCACTATTTCCTGTCATGTAGTGCTCCAGGCATGTGCACGCTACCTATCTAGATATCTATTAAACAAAGAATAATAGGACAACAAAGCAAATTTGATAACAGAAGTAAATTGTAAACTTTTAAAAATGGAATTCTCAATACGAATCATAAAAAAAAATATGTTGGGTTTCATGTCCTTTTAAAATTGAAATGCACATTTGACCTTTCTATCCCTTTAACTTCACCTTAGTTCATGAAATAAACTAAAAAAAAGTATAAATGCTGCTTTTTCAAATGAACAACAGATTTTATTTTTTACAGAGTTTAATGTCTATTTCAGCCATCTCTTTAACCCCTTAACGACCAACGTCGTATGGGGTGCTTTCATGTTATTGCAGTGATGCCTCGATATTGAGGCATCCTGCAATAACTGTTTTTAGCAATCCGATGCAGAGAGAGCCACTCTGTGGCCCTCTCGACATCGGCCATTGATGGCTGTTATCGTTGGTGGGTGGGAGCTCATCCAGGGAGGCAGGTGGGTGATCATCTGTAGAGGAGGGGGGAGGGATTGCGTGCGTGTACGGGCGTGTGCACAGGGACGTGGGCGCGCGTGCACGTGGGCGCGCGTGCACGTTAGATAACTACAAACAGCATAAATATGCTGTAGATGTGAGGGTGGGAGAGAGGATTGGGGAGGGTGGGATTTTAAAATTAAGGGATCTGGGAGAGGGTGGGGGGTTGGATGCTGAGGGGGGGGGGGCAGCTACACTACAGAAATAAAGCAATACTTTAATTTTAATAAAATAAAATAAAATAAAAATACCTATTATTTCAAACTGGGTACTGGCAGACAGCTGCCAGTACCCAATATGGTGCACAATAAGGCAGGGGGGGTTAAAGAGCTGTTTGGGGGCTAAGGGGGGGGGGTCCTACACAGCAGAATAATTTAAAAACAAAAAAACCCAACCCCCCCCCCAAAAAAAAAAACTTCTATTTTAGTACTCGCAGACTTTCTGCCAGTACTTAAGATGGCGGTACAATTGTGGGGTGGGGGAGGGACGAGAGCTGTTTGGTAGGGATCTGGGGGTGGGATGGGTCAGGTGGGAGGCTAATCTCTACACTAAAGCTAAAATTAACCCTGCAAGTTCCCTACAAGCTACCTAATTAACCCCTTCACTGCTAGACATAATATACGTGTGATGCGCAGCAGCATTTAGCGGCCTTCTAATTACCAAAAAGCAACGCCAAAGCCATATATGTCTGCTATTTCTGAACAAAGGGGATCCCAGAAAAGTATTTACAACCATTTGTGCCATATTTGCACAAGCGGTTTGTAAATAATTTCAGTGAGAAACCTAAAATTGTGAAAAATTTAACTTTTTTTTTAATTTGATCGCATTTGGCGGTGAAATGGTGGCATGAAAAATACCAAAATGGGCCTAGATCAATACTTGGGGTTGTCTACTACACTAAAGCTAAAATTAACCCTACAAGCTCCCTACATGCTCCCTAATTAACCACTTCACTGCTGCGCATAATACACATGTGGTGCGCAGTGGCATTTAGGGGCCTTCTAATTACCAAAAAGCAACTCCAAAGCCATATATGTCTGCTATTTCTGAACAAAGGGGATACCAGAGAAGCATTTACAACCATTTGTGCCATAATTGCACAAGCTGTTTGTAAATAATTTTAGTGAGAAACCTAAAGTTTGTGAAAATATTTGTGAAAAAGTGAACGATTTTTTTTATTTGATCGCATTTGGCGGTGAAATGGTGGCATGAAATATACCAAAATGGGCCTTGATCCATACTTTGGGATGTCTTCTAAAAAAAATATATATATACATGTCAAGGGATATTTAGGGATTCCTGAAAGATATCAGTGTCCCAATGTAACTAGTGCTAATTTTGAAAAAAAATGGTTTGGAAATAGCAAAGTGCTACTTGTATTTATTGCCCTATAACTTGCAAAAATAGCAAAGAACATGTAAAAATTGGGTATTTCTAAACTCAGGACAAAATTTAGAAACTATTTAGCATGGGTGTTTTTTGGTGGTTGTAGATGTGTAACAGATTTTGGGGGTCAAAGTTTGAAAAAATGTTTTTTGTTTCCATTTTTCCCCTCATATTTTATAATTTTTTATAGTAAATTAAAAGATATGATGAAAATAATGGTACCTTTAGAAAGTCCATTTAATGGTGAGAAAAATGGTATATAATATGTGTGGGTACAGTAAATGAGTAAGAGGAAAATTACAGCTAAACACAAACACCGCAAAAATGTAAAAATAGCCTCAACGGTCAACAAATGGAAAAGTTCTCTGGTCACTAAGGGGTTAAGGACGTTCCTGGGGCCATTGTCAGAGCTAAATCGGGGAGCAGCTAGCTGGAAGTTATAATCCAGGAGGCAACAGGAATCATTGTATCCTAAAAAAATAGTCCTTAACGAGAATAGGAACATGATGGCGTCAGATATACTGAAGTTCTATTCTAAATCGTTATGGTGTAAAGCATTCATCAGGGTGAATATTATTTTGAATGAATTTGTTTATATATTTATTGTTGTCTTCTTGGTAAGAGCACCACAAGTTCTGCCTATGAGATAGCAGATGCAAATAGGTTCCTGTTTCTTGCAGTGACAAAAAGATAATAAATCCTTCAACCTATACAAGGTCACAATGAACGTATTTTAGAAATTCTACTGATGGATACAAAACATAATTCTAGAGAATGAACTACAGCTAACCAATTATTTGCATAAAGTGTCACAAAATCTACATGTACTGTAAAATCTACATCTACATGTACTAGACCCTGAAATATACACCCTGGATTAACCATGTAATATTATTAGCAAATAATGGATTTGATCTGTACTTCTTGGGTTGCAAATTTCTACTGCTCAAGACTAAGAGGTCCATCTCCAAGAAACGTTCCATCTTCAGGGAATGCCTTGTCTTCTTAAATTGAGACAATAAATCCCCAGCCCTAACATGACATTTTATTGAGGAAAAAAAGTTTGCAAAGTTTTCAAGAATTGTCTTTCGCAAAACGTTTAAAACATTAATACAGAAAATTATTTAGGTTTCACAGTTAAATTGATAAATTTGCTTTGTGGTCACGACATAAGTAAGCTTTTTTTTCTAACACCAATACTTTTAATTCTCCTTTAATGAATCACCTTCTTACTAAACTAAGTTGATCTTCTAGAGCGGAAACCTGACATCGGTAAGATGAAATCTATAGGCATTCATGATGTATCAACAATGCTACGAAATAGAAAAATTTTAAGATAGGTAGAGAATTATGGTGTATGAGGTAAACGGGGTTGGTTAAACAGAAAAAGAAAAACAAATTAAAAAAAAAAAGAATAAAACCAGGAAAAGTAAAAATAGGTGAATAAAATGAGACAAAATGGATGGAAACCAAGGGGAAAGAATACAGGGAACAATGCGAGCTAATTACTAGCGAGTTGTACAACTAATCATTGTGCCGTATGGTAGAAGAAACACAACACTTACAGGTTCTCGGCCATCCATTGCTTCCATCCACAGTCTTCTGTCTTCCTCAGACAGGGCCTGCATGGTTAGAACGGTTGACCTGTAGGGAAAGGGCAAACAAATAAATTAGGAAGTTTTTTATAATTCTTATAAACAAAATCGTATAGATAACATCACTGGTGATAAGAACAGTTAGAAATTAAACTAGCAAGTGAGGATATGATGCCCACCTGCTAAGAGAGCTGCCAAGAAAGCACAAAACATGTTTTGCATTTTATCTTCTCTGCTGCTATTAGTAAAAGGCATTAGCCAGTTGGTATTGTGGGAGGATGAATAGTTCTACTGCCAGCACACAGCACTGTGGACATAATCGTTGTCATCTAATGGGAAATGTAAATTATACAGTTCTGTGTGACAATTTAACAAGGCAAAAGAACGGCAAACAGTCAATTTGTCAGAATTATAATTATGTGGAACTTAGAATAACTGCCTAATGTGTGTGTTTTAATGTCTGGTGCCAAAACACCAAGTTTTGTGACCTGGAAGTGCATATTCCTATAAATGAGATAAGGGGGAAATCGTGGAACATACTGAAAAGTTAAAATACAACTGCTTATAAAAAATAACAACGTAAAGTATCCATGGCCCTATTTTAATCCGTTTTTTGTTTTTTAGATCCGGGGAATGAGACAACCTGGGGTGTATTAGCCTTGAAATATTCAGTTAGACAGTAAACAAATTGTAATTACAAGATATTTCTGTTATGCTGCTGTAGAATAACATATTGAAGCGAAGTCCTAACGTTTTTAAAACAAATTATTATCCTCTTTACTGCAATTACTATTCAATAGCCAAACTTTACCCACCATTTGTCATATATTTTCGCTTTTGCAGTTAATGTTGTTATTTATAAACCATTTTTTATTAAATTGGTCAGTGACCATTTTAGTCACTACCATATGTTGGCAGACGTTGCAACCGCCACAGGGGATAGAACCTTTATAAAGTGGGGGATTATTGGCGTTCCTGTCAAAATGACTTTGGGTTAAACAATCATTCAGGTTATTTGACCTTCTATAATTGAACACCTAATTTGTCACCTATTTTAGAGATAGTCAGATCAAGGAATTACACCTTGTTTTTACTAGCTGAATAGGTTACAAATTTTATTTTCAGATATGTGGCACGGCTATGGACACATCATGTGCCCCCACATATGCCAACGTTTACTTGGGGGGAGGAGACTATAGTCTATCATGAGTTAATGGTACAATTCACACAATATATATCCCACTGGTCTAGATACATAGACAATATTCTATTTGTCTGGACTGGACCAGTGGAGATACTTTAGGAGTTTGTGGTAGTACTTAATAACATTCCGTTTGGATTATTTTTAACCTATTCAGCTAGTAAAAACAAAGTGGAATTCCTTGATCTGACTATCTCTAAACTAGGTGACTGCAACATATAGGAAACCTACTGCCACTAACAATATATTGTGTGCCTCAAGCAGTCATCAGCCCTCTACGATTAAGGGACTACCAGTTGGTGAGTACCTTAGGATGAGGAGGAACTGCTCAACGGAAAAATATTTCAAAATAGCAGCAAGAGACCTAAGGGACTATTACAAAGGGGATACTCACACAAATCTTTAGTGAAGGCTTACAATATAGCCAATAGGAAAAATAGAGGCAAGTTACTAAAACCCAGAATGGTATCTAAGTCTAATCCCATAAGGTTTATCACCACTTATTCACCTTATAGTGAACACATTAGGGCTATTTCTGATAGGCACTGGCATGTGTTAAAAGCTGATGACCAATTAAAATCCCTATTAACAGATAACCCGATGTTCACTTGTAGAAGGTCAAATAACCTGAATGATTGTTTAACTCAGTCATTTTGACAGGAATGCCAATAAGCCCCCACTTTATAAAGGTTCTATCCAATGTGGCGGTTGCAAAGTCTGCCAACATATGGTAGTGACTAAAATGGTCGCTGGCTGATTTAATAAAAAATGGTTTATAAATAACCACATTAACTGCAATTGTAACATTTTTTATGTTGGCATGACCACTAGAAGTCTGGGGACTAGAGTCACTGAGCATTTGAGCAATATAAGAACTGCCAGAAAAGATGTGGAAAAAGGGAAACAAATAACTAGTG
Source organism: Bombina bombina (assembly GCF_027579735.1). NCBI lineage: Eukaryota > Metazoa > Chordata > Amphibia > Anura > Bombinatoridae > Bombina > Bombina bombina. Next base: position 423,503,382 of record NC_069504.1, read on the forward strand.
TGGCTAAGCACTTCCTTCAGCATCATAATGGCAACACAAATGCTATGAAGTGTTGGGGACTAGAAAGAGTTAAAGGGACAGTATACACTCATTTTCATGTAACTGCATGTAATAGACACTACTATAAAGAATAAGATGCACAGATACTGATATAAAAATCCAGTATAAAACTGTTTTAAAACTTACTTAGAAGCTCTCAGTTTAGCTCTGTTGAAAAGGTAGTTGGAAAGCCCACTGCAAGTGGCAAATAAGACACCCCCTCCCCCTTCTTTTGCATATGAAAAGACCCTTTACACAAACAGGAGCAAGCTGGAGAAGGTAGCTGACAGTATTCACATAAAACTTTGAGGCTTGGTTAGGAGTCTGAAAATCAGAGCAATGTTATTTAAAAATAAGCAAAATTATACATTTAAAAAAAACAAAAAAAAAAACTTTATGGGCTATATAAATAGATCATCTACAAAACATTTATGCAAAGAAAAAATGAGTGGATAATGTCCCTTTTAAACCAGGAATAAGAGGTTGTAATACAGAAAGAATATTGCTGCAGAGAGAAACTAAGTGAATATTCAGACTCAACAGTGTGATGCCTCACGGCATGAACGATAACAATTTTGAGGTCTTTCTTTAAATAATAATGTGGGCAACAGCCACTTTAATTCATATTATAATCTTAAATAGATGTGACTGATTATTAACAAGGTGATAGAGTAAATATGATATGAATAAGTGAATACAAGATCGGTGCTCTGATGACATTATACAAAAAGGTTGGAGTTTAAACTGTTATCAGTATGCAGGGGGGGGGGGTGAAACAACTTTAATTTAGGGTGGTGGGTAGGAATAAGCAGGTAGTCCTGCATTTTTTATTGTGTGTGTTTATTAAAGGTTATGTTTTAGCCAATTACTGTATTACGTTGAGGGTAAGTGCTATAAGCCCCTATCTTTGGGTCTCTCCTGCCTGTGGGAGGGTTGATGGAATATGTGTAGCCACCAATAATCACAAGCTAGCTCCCAGTAGTACATGACGCTCCTAAACCTACCTTTATATGTTTTTCAACAAAGGGTGGCAACAGAACAAATTAAAATTTATAAGAGAGCTAAAATAAAAACCTTAAAGAGACTGTCTACTCCAGAATTTTTATTGTTTAAAAAGATAGATAATCCCTTTATTAGTCAATCCCCAGTTTTGCATAACCAACACGCTTATATTAATATAATTTTAACCTCTGTGATTACCTTGTATCTAAGCCTCTGCAAACTGCTCCCTTGTTCGGTTCTTTTGACAGACTTGCATTTTAAGTATCTCCATGGAGTGAGCACAATGTTAAATATGTATGGTACACACAAAATAGCGTTGTCTAGCTGTTAAAACTGTAAAATGTATTCAGATAAGAAGCGGCCATCAAGGGCTTAGAAATTAGCATATGAGCCTACCTAGGTTTAGCTTTCAACATAGAATACCAAGAGAACAAAGCAAATGTGATTATAAAAGTAAATTGGAAAGCTGTTTAAAATGGCATGCCCTATCTGAATCATGAAAAGTTTAACTTTGACTAGACTGTCCCTTTACTTCCTACACTTTATTACCCATAAACCCCAGGATCATTAGCTCTTTAGCATTACATACATTTCTAAGATTATAAACATTGTTACAGATAGTCTTAGCCTTCATTAAAACAGAGACCATTTTAGAAATAATAATAAAAAACTATAATATACAAACTAAATGAACATTGTAACATGTTACCAATACAAATAAAGACTTTTTATAATCCTTAAACAACGTCCTGCAACGCAGATGTAAATCATGAGAAATGCCAGGATTTTACACTCTTTCAGCAATCAAGCAATGTGTTTCCTATTGCCCTATTAAAAGTCTGATAAGACATAACAAGTGCTTTCAAATCCTCCAGAGATACTATGGATAAAAATACAGAGCGCTGTTGACATTTTTTTTAAAGCTATGCGATAGGGGACATATTTTCTTTTGACTTTGTCTATACATTTTGTGTGCATAATAAATATCCAGAGCACTCAACAGACAATCACTTTGTGCCTAACAGTTGCCTGGATTCCAATCAATCAAAACTTTTTTTTTCTTTTAGTATTATATTTATATAATGTCCCCAATATACCATTTTAATCAAATTAATATTGGTTTTATACTTTTGGTTTTAGGATGTATCTAAACTGCTCCATAAAGGGAGCACTGTGATATCTGTTAGCTTTTGCTACTTGCATGCACATTGTGTTCAAATGGTACAATTGGTCCAATTTAACATAAAATGGATAAGGATCCCAGCTAGGGATGCTGACTGCCTGTCTTTGTGGCAAGCGGACAGTTGATGCTGTTTGTCCACTGCCCACAGTCATTACCGCACACAAAAAAGTATTGTACAGCGCCCCCACCTACTCTCACACAATTTGTCCGTCAATCATCCCAAACAAATGGGTTCAGGGAGATTTATCTCTACCACCTCAGAGTCATATGACTGATTCTTCTTAACTTAGGATAAATCAAGCTTCCGCTGCTTTATAAATGGCGCCCAAAGAATGAAGCCTCTTATGTATGGAGAGGTGCACAAGGGATTAATCAGCGTTACCTTGGTGGCTGAACATGCTAATAGGGGGAGAAGAGAGAAAAGCCCAGGGATATTCCAGAAAACACAGTCGGCATAAATAGGTTTTTATATTTTTAGACATATTTGCAACATGTATGTCTGTATATATAGGTATGTACGTAATTTCAAACGTTTTATAATAATTTAGTCACTTCACTGACATTTAAATTGTAAAATTAGAATTATTTTTGGTTGTTTTCTCCCAAACCAATACAAAATTGTTACATTTATATCACAGTAGCTCTTTTAACATAATTCAGGAATTTCTTACACAGTGTAAAGTTATTTAATCAATTTTGTAATCATTATTATAACAAATGAAATATAAAAGGGAAAAGTTAGTATAAAAACATAAATTATGCTTACCAGATAATTTAATTTGCTTCTGTATAAGGATAGTCCACGGCATCATTCCTTACTGTTGGGAACCTGGACACCAGGAGAAGGCAAAGACACTCCAGCCACAGGCTTAAACACCTCTCCCACTCCCCCTATCCCCCAGTGATTCCGCCGAAGGAACAAGGAACAGTAGGAGAAATATCAGGGTATAAATGGTGCCAGAAGAAAAATATAATTTAGAGGGACGCCCATCGGAGAACACGGGCGGGGGGCGTGGACTCTCCTTATACAGAAGGAAATTAAATTATCTGGTAAGCATAATTTATGTTTTCCTTCTTAGTATAAGGAGAGTCCATGGCATTATTCCTTACTGTTGGGAAAACTATACCCAAGTTCTAGAGGACACTGAATGATAACAGGCGGAACAAAAAGAGAGCCGGACCATAATCTGAGGGCATCACAGCCTGCAAAACCTTTCTCCCGAAAGCTGCTTTAGCCAAAGCAAAAACATCAAAATTGTAAAATTTAGAAAAAGTATGTAAGGAGGACCAGGTAGCCGCCTTACAAATTGGATCCATAGAGGCCTTGTTCTTAAAGGCCCAAAAGGAAGCCACTGCTCTAGTAGAATGAGCCGTAATCCTCCGAGGAGGTTTATGTCCCGCTGTCTCATAAGCAAAGCGGATAACACTTCTTAACCAGAAAGATAAGGAAGTTGAAGAGACCATCTGACTCTTACGCTTCCTGGAATAGACAACAAAGAAGGAAGAAGTTTGTCTAAAATCCTTAGTAGCCTGAAGATAGAACTTCAAGGCGCGAACCACGTCCAAATTATGAAGCAAACGTTCCTTAGAAGAAAAAGGATTGTGACCCAAGGAAGAAACCATAATCTATTGATTGATGTTGCGGTCTGACACAAGCTTAGGAAGAAAACCTAACTTAGTACGTAGGACAGCCTTATCAGAATGGAACACCAGATAAGGAGGCTCATATTGCAAGGCAGCAATCTCAGATACTCTGCACGCAGAAGAAATAGCCAGTAGAAAAAGAACCTTCCAGGACAACAATTTAATGTCAACTTCATGCATAGGCTCAAACGGAGCACGTTGCAAAACCTTAAGAACAAGATTTAGACTTTAAGGAGGAGCTGTAGATCTATACACAGGTCTGAACCAAGTCAGAGCCTTAACAAAGGACTGTACATCTGGAAGCTCTGCAAGCCTCTTGTGCAGTAAAACAGACAGGGCTGAAATCAGTCCCCTCAGGGAACTGGCAGAAAGGCCCTTCTCCAGTCCATCCTGAGGAAATGATAGGATCCTGGCAACCTTAACTTTATGCCAGAAAAAATCCATGCTCTTCACACCAGAATAAGTAGGTTCTCCACACCTTATGATAGATGCGACAAGTAACCGATTTATGAGCTTGAATGAGAGTATCAATAACTCTCTTGGCTAGGACTAAGCGTTCAATCTCCATGCACTCAGCCTCAGAGAATCTAGATTTTGATTAACAAAAGGACCTTGTTCCAGCAGATCCCTGTGACAAGGTAACTTCCACGGAGGAGATGATGACATCCCCACCAGATCCGCGAACCCCATCCTTCGCGGCCACGACGGAGCAATCAGTATCACTGATGCCTGCTCCTGCTTGATGCGGGCCACTACACGAGGAAGGAGTGGTAACGGCGGGAAAAGGTAAATTAGACTAAACCTCCAAGGCACTGCTAATGCATCTATTACCTCCGCCTGAGGATCCCTGGACCTCGACCCATATCTGGGTAGCTTGGTATTGAGATGGGACGCCATGAGATCTATCTCCGGCATCCCCCACCTGTTGCATATCTCCCCAAACACCCCAGGAAGGAGAGACCATTCCCCCGGATGAAAGAATCGTCTGCTGAGAAAATCGGCTTCCCAGTTGTCCACACCCAGAATGTGAATCGCTGACAGCGAGCAGCTGTGGGCCTCCGCCCATTCCAGAATCCGAGATACTTCCATCATTGCTAGGATGCTTCTCGTTCTACCCTGTTGGTTGATGTAAGCCACCAAGGTTATATTGTCTGATTGGAATCTGATAAAGTAGGACGAACCCAGAAGGGGCCAAGCCTTCAGAGCATTGAAGATTGCCTGAAGTTCCAGAATGTTGACTAAGAGGGAGCATTCCTCCTGAGTCCACAGTCCCTGTTCCTTCTTGGCACCCCAAATAGCTCCCCATCCTGATAGACTTGTGCCCGTAGTCACAATCTCCCAGGATGGTCTTAAGAAGGATGTCCCTCGGGACAGATGATCTGGACAGAGCCACCAAGAGAGTGATTCTCTCGACCTGTTGTCGAGAGAAATCTGTTGAGACAGATCCGAATGATCGCCGTTCCACTGCCTCAGCATGCACAGTTGCAATTGTCTGAAAAGGAACCTGGCAAAGTGAATGATGTCTATGCTGGACACCATGACACCAATCACCTCTATACACTGAGCAACAGAGGGCGTTAAGGAGGTCCGGAGGGCCAGACATGCCGAAGCTAGCTTACAAAGTCTCTGGTCTGTTAGAAATATCCTTATGTCTATGGAGTCTATTATAGTACCCAGGAATTCCACCCTGGTGCTTGGTATAAGAGAGCTATTTTCTAGGTTTATCTTCCATCCATGAGATCGAAGAAGAGAGAGAAGAGATTCCGAATGGTCCTCCACCAGATGAAAAGATGGTGCTTGTACCAGAATATCGTCCAAGTAGGGAGCAACTGCTATACCCCGGGTTATAGCAATGGCTAGAAGAGCCCCTAGAACCTTCATAAAAATCCTTGGAGCAGTAGCTAGACAAAAAGGAAGTGCAATGAACTGGAAGTGCTGGTCCAGGAACGTAAACCTTAGGAACTGGAAGTGATCCTTGTGGATTGGAATGTGAAGGTAAGCATCCTTCAGATCTACAGTGGTTATTAACTGTCCTTCCTGAACTAAGGGAAGGATGGACCTTATTGTCTCCATCTTGAACGAGGGGACGTTTAGAAATTTGTTTAAGCACTTTTGGTCCAGAATCGGGCGGAAAGTTCCCTCCTTGGGACCACGAAAAGGTTGAATAATATCCCAAACCTCTTTCTGTGATAGGTACCGGGACAATGACTCCTAAGGAGGACAGATCTCGCACACACCCCAGAAAGGCTTCCCTCTTTTCTGGTCTGGAACCCTTGGGTGGATGAGACTTGAAACTTCTCTTGTATCCCTGAGCTATGACCTCCAGGACCCATGGATCCTGCACATCCCTGAACCAAGAGTCTGAAAAGAGCAACAGTCTGCCCCCTACATGATCCAGACCTGGAGTGGGGGCGCCCCTTCATACCGATTTAGTCTCGGTGGGCTTTGAGCTCACCGAAAACTTGTCCCTTAATTAGAAACTTGTCCATTAGACTTGCTCTTTTTATCTTGTGGTAGGAAGGCACCCTTGCCCCCTGTAACTGTAGAGATGACAACGTCCAGGCCTGGACCAAATAAAATATTTCCCTTAAAGGGGAGAGAAAGAAGTCTGGACTTAGAAGTCATATCCGCAGACCAGGACTTCAGCCACAGCGCCCAATGGGCCTGAACCGAAAAGCCAGAAGCCTTAGCATTTAGGCGAATAATCTGCATGTTTGCATCACAGATAAAAGAATAAGCAATTCTCAAGGCCTTAATTCTTTCCTGGATAACGTCGAGGGGACCCTCCACCTCGATTAAATCCAATAAGGAGTCGTATCAGTAGGTAGCTGCTCCAGCAACCGCGGCAACAGCCGCTGCCGGTTGAAACAAATATCCCATATGTTAAAACATCTTTCTTAGAAGAGTTTTCATCTTCTTATCCATTGGCTCTCTGATTGACGAGCTATCTTCAAGCAGGATAGTAGTGCGTTTGGCAAGCGTGGATATTGTGCTATCCACCTTAGGGATGGAACCCCACAACTCCAATTGAGAGTCCGGGACCGGTAATCATTTTTTTAAAGGAAGACGAAGTGGAAAAAAAAGATCCAATTCTGTCCCATTCGTTCTTAATAATGTTCGCAATCTTTACAGGCACAGGAAAAGTCAGAGGCACTATCCTTTCCTTGTAAACTCTGTCTAATTTAGGAATCAAAGGTTCATCTGACAACTTGGCCTCTGGAACCTCTAATGTAGACAGGACTTCCTTTAGAAGAAATGTAAGTGTTCAATCTTAAATCTAAAGACTGGTTCCTCCGCAGCAGGAGGCTTAGAGGCAGCAGACTCCGTCCCAGAAAGTTCATCCTCTGAAGCCTCAGAGTGCAACTCATCCTCGATAACTGAGACAGAGCAGTGAAATCCAATAAATTACATGATGACCCCAGGGCAGGAGAGCTATATTTAACCTTTCGCTTGTGTTTAGCAGGGTGAGTGAGGTACAGCACTGAGGGCCTCAGACACCACTGTTTATAACTGCGCGGTAAAATCTGCTGGTAAAAGGCCCCCTCCAGATGGAGTGAGCGTGCTATGGAAAGCTGCTTGTGTAGAAGTAGATGAATGTAGGGTATGCACCCCACTGGACGACGAGTCCTCAGAGGTTGAAGGCTCAGTGGTACTAAAACGGTTAACCTTCTTTGACCGAATAACATTGTCAAAGCGTGTGGAACATAACTGAGAGGGCAGGCATACCAAAGACTCATCACAAAATAAACAGCTATTGCTATTTGGAATAGAGGGAGTAGACACAGAAAATACACTATCTTTATTTCTAAAAAACGGCACCTTTATACTCCCAATGGCTGAGGCACTCACCACATCCTAGACCCAGACAATACAGAAAATAGCGTCTTCTCCGACAGCCAGCTCGGTCAGGAAAGAGGAAATGAAAGCGAGACCACTCTCGGTCAGATGGTGCGCAAGGCAGGACCGCCCCTGCTATGAGAAAAAGCGCGCCAAGCTACAAGCTGTGCAGCACTCAAAGTGAAAATAAAAACTTGTGCGTTTCAGCCACATAACAAACAGCCTATGAGTCCAATAAAATCTCACACATAAATCAACATAAAATCAAAGCATCAAATTTGATTAATCCCCACTGTTCAATAATCCCCTTCAGGAGATATTAACCCATGATTCTATTAAGATAAAAGGAGCCACACTGTGACCCTGTCTTCTAGCATTTTCAACATATGTAAAAATTGAAACGATCTTACAGAATCCATGCTGTGGAACAGAAACACAGCCTCTCAAGTGTGACAGTCTTGTAGCATCACTCCTGACATGGACTTGAGTGATAAAGACAAGCAGGCAGTGAAACTCGTCAACACTGATTGCTTAGGAGCTGTTAGCAGGCAGTCTGGATGGGTTCGCAGTTCATCTATAATTACAATTGGGAATATCACTCCTGGCCAGCAGGAGGAGGCAAAAAGCACAACAGCAAAGCTGTTAAATATCACCTCCCTTCCCTCCAACCCCAGTCATTCAAACAAAGCAAAATGAGAGAAAGGAAGTAACAAGGTGCAGAGGTGCCTGAGGTTTACAAAACAAAAAGACTGTCTGAATAAACAGGGCGGGCCGTGGACTCATTGTGTCAAGAAGGAAATAAAATAATCAGGTAAGCATAAAACAGAATTTATGCTTACCTGATAAATTACTTTCTCCAACGGTGTGTCCGGTCCACGGCGTCATCCATTACTTGTGGGATATTCTCCTCCCCTACAGGGAAAGGCAAGGAGAGCACACAGCAAGAGCTGTCCATATAGCTCCCCCTCTGGCTCCGCCCCCCAGTCATTCGACCGACGGTTAGGAGAAAAAGGAGAAATTATAGGGTGCCGTGGTGACTGTAGTGTATAAAGAAAAGGAAAACATTTTCAAACCTGATTAAAAAACCAGGGCGGGCCGTGGACCGGACACACCGTTGGAGAAAGTAATTTATCAGGTAAGCATAAATTCTGTTTTCTCCAACATTGGTGTGTCCGGTCCACGGCGTCATCCATTACTTGTGGGAACCAATACCAAAGCTTTAGGACACGGATGAAGGGAGGGAGCAAATCAGGTTACCTAAACAGAAGGCACCACGGCTTGCAAAACCTTTCTCCCAAAAACAGCCTCCGAAGAAGCAAAAATATCAAATTTGTAAAATTTGGCAAAAGTGTGCAGAGAAGACCAAGTCACTGCCTTCCATATCTGATTAACAGAAGCCTCGTTCTTGAAGGCCCATGTGAAAGCCACAGCCCTAGTGGAGTGAGCTGTGATTCGTTCAGGAGGCTGCCGTCCGGCAGTCTCATAAGCCAATCTGATAATGCTTTTCAGCCAGAAAGAAAGAGAGGTAGCAATAGCTTTTTGTCCTCTCCTCTTACCAGAGTAAACGACAAACAAGGATGAGGTTTGTCTAAAATTCTTTGTTGCTTCTAAATAGAACTTTAAAGCACGGACTACATCTAAATTGTGTAACAAACGTTCCTTCTTTGAAACTGGGTTCAGGCACAGAGAAGGAACAACTATTTCCTGGTTAATATTCTTGTTGGAAACAACTTTGGAAGAAAACCAGGCTTGGTACGCAAAATAACCTTATCTGAATGGAACACCTGATAGGGTGGATCACACTGCAAAGCAGATAATTCAGAAACTCTTCTAGCAGAAGAAATAGCAACCAAAAACAGAACTTTCCAAGATAGCAACTTGATATCTATGGAATGTAAGGGTTTAAACGGAACCCCCTGAAGAACTGAAAGAACTAAATTTAGACTCCAAGGAGGAGTCAATGGTCTGTAAACAGGTTTGATTCTGATCAAAGCCTGTACAAAAGCTTGTACCTCTGGCACAGTTGCCAGTCATTTGTATAACAAGACAGATAAATCAGAAATCTGTCCTTTTAGAGAATTCGCTGACAATCCCTTATCCAAAACTTCTTGGAGAGGATCTTAGGAATTTTAATCTTACTCCAGGAGAATCCCTTGGATTCACACCAACAGATATATTTTTTCCATATTTTATGGTAAATCTTTCTAGACACAGGTTTTCTGGCTTGGACCAGAATATCTATCACTGAATCTGAAAACCCACGCTTGGATAAAATCAAACGTTCAATTTCCAAGCAGTCAGCTGCAGAGAAATTGGATGTTCGAATGGACCTTGTACTAGAAGATCCTGTCTCAAAGGTAGCTTCCATGGTGGAGCCGATGACATATTCACCAGGTCTGCATACCAAGTCCTGCGCGGCCACGCAGGAGCTATCAGAATCACAGAGGCCTTCTCCTGTTTGATCCTGGCTACAAGCCTGGGAAGGAGAGGGAACGGTGGAAACGCATAAGCTAGGTTGAACGACCAAGGCGCCTCGAATGCATCCACTAGAGTGGCCTTGGGATCCCTGGATCTGGACCCGTAGCAAGGAACCTTGAAGTTCTGACGAGACGCCATCAGATCCAAGTCTGGAATGCCCCATAATTGAGTCAACTGGGCAAACACCGCCGGATGGAGTTCCCACTCCCCCGGATAGAAAATCTGACGACTCAGATAATCCGCCTCCCAGTTGTCTACTCCTGGGATGTGAATTGCAATCCTCCGCCCATTTGATGATCTTGGATACCTCTCTCATCGCCAAGGAACTCCTTGTTCCTCCCTGATGGTTGATGTAAGCTACAGTCGTCATTTTATCTGACTGGAATCTTATGTATCCGGCCTTCGCTAGATGAGGCCAAGCCCGGAGAGCATTGAATATCGCTCTCAGTTCCAGGATGTTGATCGGGAGAAGAGACTCTTCCCGAGACCATAAACCCTGAGTTTTCAGGGAATCCCAGACCGCGCCCCAGCCTGATAGACTGGCGTCGGTCGTGACAATGACCCACTTTGGTCTGCAGAAACTCATTCCCTGAGACAGGTGATCCTGTCTACTGGAGCATGCACAGTTGTAATGGTCTTAGATGAATTCGAGCAAAAGGAACTATGTCCATTGCTGCAACCATCAACCCTACTACTTCCATGCACTGAGCTATGGAAGGCTGCAGAATAGAGAGAAGAACTTGACAAGCGTTTAGAAGCTTTGACTTTCTGACTTCTGTCAGGAAGATCTTCATTTCAAAAGAATCTATTATTGTTCCCAAAAAGGGAACTCTTGTCGACGGAGACAGGAAACTCTTTTCTACGTTCACCTTCCACCCGTGAGATCTGAGAAAGGCTAGAACAATGTCTGTATGAGCCTTTGCCTTGGAAAGAGACAACGCTTGAATTAGAATGTCGTCCAGATAAGGTGCCACTGCAATGCCCCTTGGTCTTAGAACCGCTAGAAGGGACCCGAGCACCTTTGTGTAAATTCTGGGAGCAGTGGCTAGTCCGAATGGGAGAGCCACGAACTGATAATGTTTGTCCAGAAAGGCGAACCTTAGGAACTGATGATGATCTTTGTGGATAGGAATATGTAGATACGCATCCTTTAAATCCACGGTAGTCATATATTGACCCTCCTGGATTGTGGGTAATTGTTCGAATGGTTTCCATTTTGAACGATGGAACTCTGAGAAATTTGTTTAGAAATTTTTAAATCCAGAATTGGTTTGAAAGTTCCCTCTTTTTTGAGAACTACAAACAGATTTGAGTAAAAACCCCTGACCTTGTTCCACAGTTGGAACTGGGTGTATCACTCCCATCTTTAACAGGTCTTCTACACAATGTAAGAATGCCTGTCTACTTATTTGGTTTGAAGATAAGTGAGAAATGTGGAACCTTCCCCTTGAGGGTAGTTCCTTGAATTCTAGAAGATAACCATGAGAGACTATTTCTAGTGTCCAGGGATCCTGAACATCTCTTGCCCAAGCCTGAGCAAAGAGAGAGAGTCTGCCCCTTACTAGATCCGGTCCCGGATCGGGGGCTACCCCTTCATGCTGTCTTGGTAGCAGCAGCAGGCTTCTTGGCCTGTTTACCCTTATTCCAGCCTTGAATTGGTTTCCAAGCTGGTTTAGTCTGGGAAGCGTTACCCTCTTGTCTAGAGGCTGCCGAGTTAGAAGCCGGTCCGTTCCTGAAATTGCGAAAGGAACGAAAATTGGACTTATTCTTAGCCTTGAAAGGCCTATCCTGTGGGAGGGCATGGCCCTTTCCCCCAGTGATGTCTGAAATAATTTCTTTCAATTCTGGCCCAAAAAGGGTCTTACCCTTGAAAGGGATATTAAGCAATTTTGTCTTGGAAGATACGGTACAAAGAGAAAAGAGGTGTGTGTATGCGCTAAACAGCTACGGGGAAAAAAAGTTATTTTACAGTGGTAAAGTATTTCTTATAAATAAATGTGTTAAGGATGTGTTATACAGAACTAATAGGTTTAGAATCTAGATATTCTTATATAGATATATCATAAAATATGGCTAATCTTCTAAGAATGAATCTAGTAATAAAAAACAGGTGTAGCAAACATAAGATTTATTAATCTCAATTAAAAAGATATATTAATCTAGATAAAACATACATGTAAACATATATGATTGGATGTTACTATGACCGGTCATACGTTAATACAAATCAACAAAAAATATATACAATATAAAATCGTGCTGATAATAGCTATAAATTTATAAGTGCAACTAAATCTAGAGAATAATAGAATAGTTGCCACATATATGAATAAATCCACCTTTATAGTACTGACACAAAAGGTTCCAATGTGTTGGTATAAAAAGTTCCGTTATTGGAATAAGCTTATGTCAAATATATGTCAAAGTTCCGTTATAGGAAAACAACTGGTGTTAAAGTTCCGTTATAGGGAACTAACTGGTGTTAGAAACAACAAATGGGGATAATGTTGTTATAGTTCCGTTATAGTTCCGTTCCGGTATTCCAAATGTTCAAACAAGGGGTATAAAAGAAAGTATTTTTCCTAAAAGTTTAAAAGTTACCTCTGACTTCCACGCTGTGGTGCCCTTACACCTCTGTGGTGCCTACCTGCTCTTGTCTCGAGCTGAATCCTCCGTCTGGGTACGGCACAGGTGTCCAAAGCGGCTTCCAGCAGCTGGTGACGTCAGGAACGTTGGATGCGTGTAAAATGTAGATCCGGTTAAGGATATGAAACTCTGCGCAGAGTACTTTAAAAGTTGACAAAGTAGTTCACACGAATCCTTTGATCTTGATAAAGCCATGTTAAATGGCGAAACGCTTTGATGGAGCTAGACTATTAATCACAAGGTGATAAGAAATTACTATTATCAAGGATTACAAAGGATTCGTGGGAACTACTTTGTCAACTTTTAAAGTACTCTGCGCAGTTTCATATCCTTAACCGGACCTACATTTGACACGCATCCAACGTTCCTGACGTCACCAGCTGCTGGAAGCCGCTTTGGACACCTGTGCCGTACCCAGACGGAGGATTCAGCTCGAGACAAGAGCAGGTAGGCACCACAGAGGTGTAAGGGCACCACAGCGTGGAAGTCAGAGGTAACTTTTAAACTTTTAGGAAAAATACTTTCTTTTATACCCCTTGTTTGAACATTTGGAATACCGGAAAGGAACTATAACGGAACTATAACAACATTATCCCCATTTGTTGTTTCTAACACCAGTTAGTTCCCTATAACGGAACTTTAACACCAGTTGTTTTCTATAACAGAACTTTGACATATATTTGACATAAGCTTATTCCAATAACGGAACTTTTTATACCAACACATTGGAACCTTTTGTGTCAGTACTATAAAGGTGGATTTATTCATATATGTGGCAACTATTCTATTATTCTCTAGATTTAGTTGCACTTATAAATTTATAGCTATTATCAGCACGATTTTATATTGTATATATTTTTTGTTGATTTGTATTAACGTATGACCGGTCATAGTAACATCCAATCATATATGTTTATATGTATGTTTTATCTAGATTAATATATCTTTTTAATTGAGATTAATAAATCTTATGTTTGCTACACCTGTTTTTTATTACTAGATTCATTCTTAGAAGATTAGCCATATTTTATGATATATCTATATAAGAATATCTAGATTCTAAACCTATTAGTTCTGTATAACACATCCTTAACACATTTATTTATAAGAAATACTTTACCACTGTAAAATAACTTTTTTTCCCCGTAGCTGTTTAGCACATACACACACCTCTTTTCTCTTTGTACCTATTCTTTGATTATCTGCTTTATGGGAGCAGATTAGTGTGTAGTGCAGGGGCAGATTTGCGCACCTTATACCCACCGTTTTTTCTTTGTCTTGGAAGATACATCCGCCGACCAAGACTTTAGCCAGAGCGCTCTGCGCGCCACAATTGCAAACCCTGAATTTTTCGCCGCTAATCTCTCTAACTGCAAAGCGGCGTCTAAAATAAAGGAATTAGCTAACTTAAGTGCGTGAATTCTGTCCATGACTTCCTCATACGGAGTCTCCCTACTGAGCGACTTTTCCAGTTCCTCGAACCAGAACCACGCCGCTGTAGTGACAGGAATAATGCACGAAATAGGTTGAAGGAGGTAACCTTGCTGTACAAAAATCTTTTTAAGCAAACCCTCCAATTTTTTATCCATAGGATCTTTGAAAGCACAATTGTCCTCAATGGGAATGGTCGTGCGTTTGGCTAGTGTAGAAACCGCCCCCTCGACCTTAGGGACTGTTTGCCATATGTCCTTCCTGGGGTCGACCATAGGGAACAATTTCTTAAATATAGGAGGAGGGACAAAAGGTATGCCTGGCTTCTCCCACTCCTTATTCACTATGTCCGCCACCCGTTTAGGTATCGGAAAGGCATCAGGGTGCACCGGGACCTCTAGGAACTTGTCCATCTTGCACAAGTTTTCTGGGATGACCAGATTTTCACAATCATCCAGAGTAGATAGCACCTCCTTAAGTAATGCGCGGAGATGCTCTGATTTAAATTTAAATGTCACAACATCAGGTTCTGCCTGCTGAGAAATTCTTCCTGTATCAGAAATTTCTCCATCTGACAAACCCTCCCTCACTGCCACTTCAGACTGGTGTGAGGGTATGACAGAAAAATTATCATCAGCGCCCTCCTGCTCTACAGTGTTTAAAACAGAGCAATCGCGCTTTCTCTGAAATGCTGGCATTTTGGATAAAATATTAGCTATGGAGTTATCCATTACTGCCGGTCAATAGTGAAAAAGGGCGTGTGTACAAGCGCTAAGGTAATCCCCAAGCTGTATCCAAACAGAGATCCTAACCAACCTCCAAAAAATATGCACAAGTAGTAAGAAGTGAATACAGCGCCAACAAGAGGCCAAGGGATAAATATACTCACAGAGAGATAAAAGAAGATTATTTAATGAACCATGTTAAAAAGCATCAGTAATAAAAGACTATATATAAAAAATGTAAAAAGCACATATAAATAAAATTACAAATACAGGAATATCTTACAGAAGCGGCTCAAAGGGCCAAAGCTGATAATTACAATAAAAACAGAGGTAATAACAGGTGATCAGTGTGAGTGGTACACCAGAATAAGAGTGTATACTAATAAAACAGAATTAGCCTAAGGACAACTGTAGCAAGTGCATCAAGCAAAAAACTAATAAACAATAATACAAACAATAGTGTTCAAAATTAGTGTTACAAAAATAGTGTTCCAAAAAATAGAAAAATGCACTGCAGTGCAAAAAAAGGGGGGTAGCAAAATAATTGTATAGATACAATCAAATAGTGAGTGAGTGCAAATGGATATAAAAATGCTAGCTACTTAATCCAGTGAGGTTAAGATATAATTAAATAAAATACACAATATGCAATAACATAAAAAATAAAATACACAATATGCAATAACATAAAAAATAAAATATAAAATATAATCCAAAAAAGTATTCAAAAAGTTGATCAACAAATGTTAGTGAAGAACAAAAATAAGTCAATCAAAACAAAAAAATGGAAAAAATGGGTGATGAAAAGCAAGGTGAAAGTGAGGAAATTGATTCCTTCCAATGTTAGTTACTTTAACAGATCCAAATTCCTGAGTGTGGTTGCTGAAGTAGCTGATTGGATCCTAGCACCTGTCAGCTGCTCCTATGGTATCCTAAAAAGTGTCCCTGTAAAAAAAGAAATTCACAACATAGTGTATCCAATATGAGAATGAAGTAAAGATTAAAGTAATGCTTACCAATATGTCAACGCGTTTCTGCCCTCAAAAAAGGGCCTTTCTCAAGACTACAGTCCCAGCCACAGCCTTTGTTGTGACTTCAACTATCCCAGGGGAGTATTTCAAGCCCTCTAGGAACGTTTTCAGTGGACACCAGACCCTCTCACATGCATCTGCATGCACTGTACTTAAAAGAAACTGCGCAATAATGGCACGAAAATGAGGCTCTGCCTAATACAGAGAAAGGCCCTTCCTGACTGGGAAGGTGTCTTAACTACTGCCTGGCGATAAAAAACGTTCCCCAAATAATAAAAGTGTGAAATCCACTTCCAACTTTAAATAAAAACTTAAATAAAACAGTATTAATTTTGACGGCAAATTTTAATTTAGTCTTAGTTTTAGTCTTTTGACTAAAATGCCATTTTAGTTTTAGTCGTATTTTAGTCATCTGAATTGTTTTAGTTTTAGTCTAGTTTTAGTCGACTGAATTTTGCGCTGCGGAATCTGTTGGCGCTCTACAAATAACCGATAATAAATAATAATAAATAAATAAATTTTCAGTAGATTTTAGTCAACTAAATCCCAGTAGATTTTAGTCAACTAAAATCTAAGGGGTTTAGTTAAAGTGTAATGCGTTATTTAAGCATTTCTCTATCATTTGCAAACTGATTACATACTCCAGGAGTAAACATAATACTTGTTAATATTTATGGTATTAAGGTTTAAACATGTAATATAGACACAGATTTAGCCGTTGTGATATGTAACATCTTTATTAAACAATTAAATAAAACCAAGTTTCATAAAAAAACAGAAGTGCAACTTTAAAATATAAAAAAAAAAACCCTGTAAACTGTATTGGCTAAATTGAACATATTACCCAATATAAAACCTTTAACAGTTCTCTGTTAACAATTAAAACAAGTATCAAGTAACTCAACACAACAAAAAGTTTCTGCAGATAGCACAGGCACAGCATAACTTAAACCCATACTTGTGGGTTATGCTTATTTCTATAGGAAGAATCAATTGATTGTTCACAGATTCGAAAAAGTTTCGGCAACAATATTAGCACTGCTCTAGAACTTCCAAACTCATTATATACTCCTGGAGTAAAGGTTTATTAACCTGTTTTTATTTATGGTATTAAGGTTTGAACATGCAATACAGATTTAACAGATTTAACTGTTGTGGTATATAACATGTCTTTATTTATCTTAAAATTTAATAAAATTAAGTTTTGTAAATTTTACAAAAGAGCAGTAATTAGATATGGATTGATTATAACAACTTGCATAAAATGTTTTTGTCAGCAAATTTTGATTTAGTTTTAGTCATAGTCTTTTGACTAAAATGTCATTTTGATTTAGTTTTAGTCATAGTCTTTTGACTAAAATGTCATTTTAGTTTTAGTCGTATTTTAGTCATTAGAATTTCTTTAGTTTTATATTCATTTTAGTCTAGTTTTAGTCGACGAAATTAACAGCTAAAATCATACTCCTCTTTTAAACAGAACTCTTCATCTCTTTCTGTTTCAGAGTAAATAGTACATACCAGCACTATTTTAAAATAACAAACTCTTGATAGAAGAAATAAAAAAACTACAACTAACACCACAAACTCCTCACCATCCCTGTGGAGATGCTACTTGTTCAGAGCGGCAAGGAGAATGACTGGGGGGCGGAGCCAGAGGGGGAGCTATATGGACAGCTCTTGCTGTGTGCTCTCCTTGCCTTTCCCTGTAGGGGAGGAGAATATCCCACAAGTAATGGATGACGCCGTGGACCGGACACACCAATGTTGGAGAAATTTTTTTGTTTTCTTTCTAATGGCACGATGAGTCCACGGATCATCTATAATTACTATTGGGAATCAATACCCAAGCTAGAGGACACAGATGATACGGGAGGGACAAGGCAGGGAACCTAAACAGAAGGCACCACTGCTTGCAGAACCTTTCTCCCAAAAGAAGCCTGAGCCGAGGCAAAAGTATCAAATTTATAGAATTTTGAAAAAGTGTGTAGAGAGGACCAAGTTGAAGCTTTGCAATCTGTTCCACAGAAACTTAATTTTTTAATGCCCAGGAAGAGGAAACAGCCCTCGTCTCTCAGGAGGCTGCTGTTCAGCAGTTTCATAGGCCAAGCAAATTAAACTCTTCAGCCACAAAGAAAGAGAAGTAGCCGAAGCTTTCTGACCCTTACATTTCCCAGAGAAGACAACAAACAGGGCCGAAGACTGGAGAAAATCCTTAGTCGCCTGCAAAAAGTATTTCAACATGCACACCAGATCTAGGCTGTGCATCAGACACTCTTTATGAGAAGAAGGGTTATGACATAAAGAAGGAACAACAATTTCTTGATTAATGTTCCTATCCGAACATTAATGATTAATGTTCCTATCCGAACATTCACACGAATACAGATATATACGCCATTACTATCATATAGTAATTTTTTCTATTAACTGGCTTACTCGTCTGAATCATGGTCTCAATGACCGACTCAGAAAACCTATGCTAGATAAAATTAAGCGTTCAATCTCCAAGCAGTCAGCTTCAGTGAAACGGGATTTGGATGAAAGAACGATCCTTGAAGTAGAAGATCTTTCCTCAGTGGAAGTCTCCAGGTGGTAGAGATGACATCTCTACTCGGTCTGCATACCAGATACTGCGAGGCCACGCTGGTGCAATGAGGATCACTGACGCACTCTTCTGTTTGATTCGAGCAATGACTCGAGGAAGGAGAGCGAACGGAGGAAAAAGGTACGCTAGACTGAAATTCCAAGGGACCGCCAGAGCATCTATGAGGATCTCTCGACCTTGACCCATACTTTGAACCAAGTCAGAGCCTTAACAAAGGACTGTACATCTGGAAGCTCTGCGAGCCTCTTGTGCAGTAAAACAGACGGGGCTGAAATCAGTCCCCTCAGGGAACTGGCAGAAAGGCCCTTCTCCAGTCCATCCTGGGGAAATGATAGGATCCTGGCAACCTTAACTTTATGCCAGAAAAAATCCATGCTCTTCACACCAGAATAAGTAGGTTCTCCACACCTTATGATAGATGTGACAAGTAACCGATTTATGAGCTTGAATGAGAGTATCAATAACTCTCTTGGCTAGGACTAAGCGTTCAATCTCCATGCACTCAGCCTCAGAGAATCTAGATTTTGATGAACAAAAGGACCTTGTTCCAGCAGATCCCTGTGACAAGGTAACTTCCACAGAGGAGATGATGACATCCCCACCAGATCCGCGAACCCCATCCTTCGCTGCCACGACGGAGCAATCAGTATCACTAATGCCTGCTCCTGCTTGATGCAGGCCACTACACGAGGAAGGAGTGGTAACGGCGGGAAAAGGTAAATTAGACTGAACCTCCAAAGCACTGCTAATGCATATTATTACCTCCGCCTGAGGATCCCTGGATCTCGACCCATATCTGGGTAGCTTGGTATTGAGATGGGACGCCATGAGATCTATCTCCGGCATCCCCCACCTGTTGCAAATCTCCCTAAACACCCCAGGAAGGAGAGACCATTCCCCCGGATGAAAGAATCGTCTGCTGAGAAAATCGGCTTCCCAGTTGTCCACACCCAGAATGTGAATCGCTGACAGCGAGCAGCTGTGGGCCTCCGCCCATTCCAGAATCCGAGATACTTCCATCATTGCTAGGATGCTTCTCGTTCCACCCTGTTGGTTGATGTAAGCCACCAAGGTTATATTGTCTGATTGGAATCTGATAAAGTAGGATGAACCCAGAAGGGGCCAAGCCTTCAGAGCATTGAAGATTGCCTGAAGTTCCAGAATGTTGACTAAGAGGGAGCATTCCTCCTGAGTCCACAGGCCCTGTGCCTTCTTGGCACCCCAAACAGCTCCCCATCCTGATAGACTTGTGTCCGTAGTCACAATCTCCCAGGATGGTCTTAAAAAAAAAAAGTATTTCAACATGCATACCAGATCTAGGCTGTGCATCAGACACTCTTTATGAGAAGAAGGGTTATGACATAAAGAAGGAACAACAATTTCCGAAAACACTTTAGAAAGGAAACCCAATTTAGCACACAGAACTACCTTATGAGAATGAAAAATAAGGTAAGCGAATTCACACTGCGAATTCTATTAACTGGCTTACTCGTCTGAATCATGGTCTCAATGACCGACTCAGAAAGCCTATGCTAGATAAAATTAAGCGTTCAATCTCCAAGCAGTCAGCTTCAGAGAAACGGGATTTGGATGAAAGAATGATCCTTGAAGTAGAAGATCTTTCCTCAGTGGAAGTCTCCAGGTGGTAGAGATGACATCTCTACTAGGTCTGCATACCAGATCCTGCGAGGCCACGCCGGTGCAATGAGGATCACTGACGCACTCTCCTGCTTGATTCGAGCAATGACTCGAGGAAGGAGAGCGAACGGAGGAAAAAGGTACGCTAGACTGAAATTCCAAGGGACCGCCAGAGCATCTATGAGGATCTCTCGACCTTGACCCATACTTTGGAAGCTTGGCATTCTGTCAAGATGCCATGAGATCCAGCTCCGGCAGTCCCCGTTTGATAATCAAGCTTGAAAACACCTCCGGATGAAGTTCTCACTCTCCCGGGTGAAAACTCTATCTGCTCAGAAAATCTGCTTCCCAATTGTCCACTCCTGGAATGTGGATCACAGATAGACAGCAGTTGTGGGTCTCTGCCCACTGAATAATCTTGGCTACCTCGGTCATGGCCAAGGAACTCCGAGTTCCTCCCTGATGGTTGATGTAAGCCACTGAAGTTATGTTGTCCGACTGGAACCAGACAAATCGGGCAGAAGCTAAACGAGGCCAAGCCAGAAGAGCATTGAAGATTGCCCTCTAGGATGTTCTAGGATGTTTATGGAGAGCACAGACTCCACCCGAGTCCATATTTCCTAAGCCTTTAGAGAGCCCCAGACTGCTCCCCATCCCAGCGGGCTGGCGTCAGATGTTACAATCACCCAGGAGGGTCTGCAGAAACAGGTTCCATGGGAGAGAGTCGTGGAGACAAATCCGCATAATCCCTGTTCCATTGCCTGAGCATGCATAAACGCAGAGGTCTGAGATGGAAACGAGCAAACAGATGATGTCCATGGCAACTACCGTCAGACCGATCACTGCCATACAATGAGCTACAGAAGGCCGAGGAGAGGACTGAAGGGCCCGAAAAGATTTGAGGATCTTTGATTTTTGACCTCTGTCAGAAATTCTCATTATTACGGAATCTATTATTGTTCCCAGGAACACTATGCTTGTTGAAAGAATGGTGCCTGAACCAGAATGTCATCCAGATAAGGCGCCACTGCCATGCCTCGCAACCAGAGCACTACCAACAAGGATGCCAGGACCCTTGAAAAAATTCTGGGAGCTGTGGCAAGACCGAATGGAAGAGCCACGAACTGGAAGTGCTTGTCTAGAAAAACGAACCTCAGAAACTTGTGATGATCCCTGTGGATAGGAACATGCAGGTACTCGTCCTTTAAATCTACTGTTGTCATGAATTGACCCTCTTGAACCAAGGGAAGAATGGAATGAATAGCTTCCAACTTGGAGGACGGTACTCTAAGGAACTTGTACCGTTCCCAAACGAGGACTGGAACTATCACTCCAGGAGAGGAAGTCCCTGAACTCAGTTTTGGAAAATCCTCTCATCATATCTGGATTGCAGATACTCAAGAATGAGAAATCTGCCCCTCGGAGGAAATCCTAGATAGGATTCCAAGAAACACGACTAAATCTTCCTTTAGTCTTATTCTGCGCAAAATCAGGAGACAAATATACCAGCTAAGTCCAAACAAGGACTCATCCTTGAAAGTAAACACAAAATAATGAGGAAACATAAAATAATGAACCTGTGACGGATACCCCTGGCTACCCCGACTGGGTAGCTCCGCCAAACGGGTCCTGCTTCCTCCCTGCCGACATAAGCTCGGGGCCTGACTGCTAATCTGTATCTAGCAGCTCGTTGACGCTTATGCTCTGTTGCCAATTCTCTAAGGCCAACCTCCATGATTCTATCTTTAAAAATGCATGGGACAAGCATAGGGCTATCCTACGAACTAGATAAGTTTATACTGTTAGGTAAGGTCGGGCAGACTTGCTGGGCCTATGGCTCTTATCTGCCGTCAATATCTATGTTTCTATGTTTCTATTCCCAGACTGCTGTATCAAAGCTCCCTGCAGGCTCTGTGGCATGCTGTTTAACGCAATCTATCAGTCTTTTGTATCTCTGTTCCATCTCCAATTCCATGCCACATATATAATCCAAATCGGCTTGCAGCCAGGGTACCCCTGAGAGACTCAGCAGGCTCCCTCGGTACTCACAAATGTCCTTAAGTCTCCACTCCTCCTGACTCCCAAAATCTGGGTCCTCTGCCATTAGTTCAAATAGTAATCCAGGGCCGCCATAGCCAAAGCCCTCTGTGGGGACACCATCACCCAGCCATGGCCACAATTGCATAGCATACCATCGGAGGGCCCTGTAGCTGTCATCCAGAACCATCTCCTCCTGGACCAGTCCATCCAATTCAGACAGCCATTCCGCCCGGGGCTGTCCTCTAAGGCAAGGTACTCGGAACTTCCACTGGAGCCAGTAATCTTCGTCATCAGGGGAGAGGGTTGTTACTCGATAGGCCTGCTCTTGTTTAAGAGCCTCTCTCCAGAGTCGTCGGTGGACAAGGTCCCTTTGTGCCAGCATGTCCCAATACGAACTAGGAATGTCCAGCTGGGCCAGCGCTTCCTCTGCTCTCTTTAGGAGCTTGGTTCCCATAGTTACCGGCTACTGTGGCACGTCTCCTCTGTTAGCAGAAACTGTGTGATAGAAGCAGATCACACCGCTGCCAGCCAATGTGATGGATACCCCCGGCTACCCTGACTGGGTAGCTCCACCAAACGGGTCCTGCTTCCTCCCTGCCGACTGCAGCTATGTAGCAGGCAAGTGACCACAGCCTGTAGCCACCCCTGATGCCCAACAGCACCAGTACTCAGGGTCCCACCCTGTGGCAGACTCCAGCTACCAGTCTAGGTAGCTCTGCCAGAGTGTCCTTCCTCTCCTATGTAGTCCAGGAAAAGTGATTTTAGCTGGAGCCAACCCAAATAACTAGACAGACTAGCATTCAGGTTAGACAAGAACTGATTTTATTGAGAACACACACTCCTTTTATACACACATCTCATCTTGATAACACAAAGGACAATCCCACAATTTTCCCGCCATTCCCGCCCCTCCAGGCAGCCCGGCACCTCCATAGGAACCACAGTCTCACATAATCCCAATACTTAGGGGTGGCGGTTTCGGGTGATCCCGGTGGGGTGGCGGCACCAGGGTGTCATTTTAAAGCTCTCGGTCCCCAGATGCCTCAGTCCAAAAATCAGCATGATTCGTTACTGGGGACCGGAGTTACAGTCCGTTGAAGTTATGGGGTTAAGCGGGTGTCCGTTGTGAGGCGGCCGACCGGGAGTTCCAGGAGCCCGGCCAGCCTAGGAGGGTTTTCCTGGCCATAAACCATTTCTTCTCTGAAGACAAAGCAAACAAACAGCTTCCAGAGATGGTGGTTGCTCTGAGGAGCCCAAAACCACTGAGAAACAACAGGGGTGAGGTTGTAGGGGGGTGGGGGATAGCCTTAGCCGTCTGGTATCCGTGACAACCTGCAACTGCAGAACAATAAAGCCTAAGCTGAACTGCGGAGCCACAGGTAGGCTTCTTGTCTGAACAAGATTTCAGCCTCAAACTGACGGACTAGCACAGTAAGTCTAATAAGGCAAGGTATTGTTGAAAGGAACAATTAAACCTCCAGCTTCTCATCCAAGGACCTGAAAAAGAACACCATAAGGATCGAAGATCCATGAGATGTGGTAGAAAATTATCCCTCTACTTAAGACACTGTGCCTTTAATGTAGTCATTTACACTAAAAATCCTTGAGGGACGGGAGACAAGAAGAAAAAGTATCCCTAGCCTCTCCTATCCTGGAGAAATTCCAAAGCACGTCTAGAAACACTTCCTCATAGAAAGGAACATCACTGGAATGATAGCATTCACAAAACTCTCAAAGTTTGAAAATGACAAGGGAATCAATGTCGCCCAAATAGCTAAAACCTCCTTTATGATACATAAGGTGAACAAGCATGCATCTGAAACATATGACTTCAGCATCAGATGAAGGAATTAAACTGTCCAAATCTGAGATTTCACCCTCAGAAACCTACCGGCGATATCTCTTCACCAACTCAGAAGAGAAAGCAACCAGCGTAGAAGAATGTGTAGCAGAAACCTTACAATCCGAATAACATATATCCTCTTGCATATTTCCTGACGATAAGGAAAAACAGGCAAGCTGTAGATATCGCAAAGGACACCTAAGCATTTCTGTACGCAAATATACTCCTCCAGGAGATTGTGAGGAACCGCAGGGCACTGCATGTAACGCCATAGAGGCTTGAGACAGATAAGGATAAAACTGTGTTATTGTCTAAACAGTATCATACTGGTAGATATGAGGCTCAGAGGATTAGCATATATCTTAGAGATACCTAAACTGTAAAAATTGCAAGCAATCGCAATCATCCTTGAGATTAAGAGGAACAGCAGGGCACTGTCTGTGACCCCGTTAAAGCTTGGGACATATAGGATAAGCTGTAACAATATCTAAACAGCATAATCCTGGGAGAAAATGAGGAACTGAGGCAGCAAACCATTTGCCCCACAATGAGTCTTTATTAAAAACGAAATTCATACTGCTATAATAAAAATAGTGAATGGAATTTTTTATAAAATATTTAAAATATTATTTCATGAGTAAATCCTTCAGGTCTAAGTGTAGCACTTGGTACATAATGAAAAGGTACGCCTATTGTTGCATCTAAACATTGGACAATAAATCCTCTTAAAATAAATTCAAACTTGCAACACCGATCTCCACCTGGAGAAACGAGACGGAACTATGGAATGTATTCTCAGATTCCAAAATGGCACCACTCTGTGTCTGTGAAGGAGGAGGTGGGAACAAAAACTGCAGCAAACGAAGCGCGCATACATTGCGCTTAATCCGGCCAAAACTAAACATCTTTCTAGGGGGAAAACAACCCTCGCACTGAGTTCCTCCCTCCTTCCCCAACACATAAAAGCAAATGAGTCAGAAAAAGGAGAACAAGCTCTCCTCTATATAATAAAGACAAAAATATTGTAACATCACAGATATGTACTGTCTCCTCATTTCTCCTTTAATAAACTTTAAAATACATAAGAATTTGAAAAAAAATTATATGATTATTCTGAGCCTCCAACTAGAGTTAACCCCTTCTATCCTGAAGTTAACTCCTAGGTCTCCCTAATCACAGCAATCATTCAGGAAATACTAAAAATCAAAGTATTAACCCCTGAAGCTGTACTTGTCACATAGTGCCTATGTCCTCCCTGAAACATCCCATAAGGGATATAATAGTCCCAAAATAATGTTCAGCCTTTAAACCCTTAAGAGCAAGTCCCCCAGACATAGAAGAAAAACACAGTTACCTGCATCTAGCCGTCCAGCAGGAGGACAGCTCACCTGGTTTGAGAGGCACACCTCACATAGACCCGTGGAAAACAAGCAAGACTAAATAATCCTAATCAGGCTTTAAGGACAGGGCAGCAACAACTAATTGGGAGGCGCAGTGAGGATTATACCCCACAAGTTCCCAATTGCTTAAAAGCCACCATTGCTCTACTGAAGAGACTGACATGGACTATGGCTAAACTCCAGGAAGTAGCAGAACAAACTTGCTCGGCTGTAAAATAATAAAATCTTGATTGAAGAATCTTCTTTCAGACACCTAAACTTTACCACCTCCTTGCTCTTAACGTAGGCAAAGAGAATGACTGGGGATGGAGGGAAGGGAGGTGATATTTAACCGCTTTGCCGTGGTGCTCTTTGTTTCCTCCTGCTGGTCAGGAGTGATATTCCAATAGTAATTATAGATGATCTGTGGACTCATCGTGTCATTAGAAAGAAATCAACTATTCATTTGAAGTTCAGACTAAGTGCTATTGCATTGTCTTGTTATCTTGCATTTGTTGACTATGCAAATCTACTGTGTTGACTGGTCCTTTAAAGGCACAACACAAGTCAAATTTAAACTTTTGTGATTAAGGTTGAGCCTGTAATTTTATACAACTATCCAATTTACTTTACTATTATAAAATGTGCTTTGTCCTCAGGAGCAGCACTCCACTTTTGGAGCTTGTTGGTGAATGGTGGCTGCACATATACACTTCTTGTCATGTGTTCTGCTAGCTCCCAGTAATGCATTGCTGCTCCTGTCTAGTCTTTAACAAAGGATTGCAAGATAACAAAGCAAATTTCATAACAGAAGTTAAAGGGACACTGAACCCAATTTTTTTCTTTTGTGATTCAGATAGAGCATGCGATTTTAAGCAACTTTCTAATTTACTCCTATTACCAATTTTTCTTCGTTCTCTTGCTATGTTTATATGAAAAAGAAGGCATCTAAGCTAAGTAGCCAGACAATTTTTGGTTCAGAACTGGACAGTACTTGTTTATTTGTGGGTGAATTTATCCACCAATCAGCAAGAACAACCCAGATTGTCCACAAAAAATGGGTGTGACGAACCAAGGTTATCCAACCCTGCGCCAGTCACTTATTTGGCACAGAAAGGGTTATCAGCCCTCTTTTCTGTCACCAAAAGGTCACAATCTAGCCACACCAGGCAAGCTTGTGATTCAGTTTAGTGGGTGCAAGAGTTAACCGCACTCCCTTAATCTGTACTAGACGTAAGAGAAATGCCCAACACTCCCTTTTAATGCCACCCACAATAAACTATCAATCCTATAGCTCAAATACTGACACAACTTAAAATTTATTAAAGGGAAAATCCTAAGGAAAAACCCAGACTCTACACATTAACTCTAGAAATACAATTTAGCAGAAAATAACCTAAATTATACAGTTCTAATATTCCAGTCTCTTTCAGTAGCGTGGTTCAATTATTAGACAAAGGCCAAACTTAATAAAGGAATTATTTATTATGCCAAAAATATTATGCACAATGCATTATTAATAAAAAGTTGTTACAAATAAAATTACACACGCAAACAGTGTTTTAAAATCAAAAGGAGAAAAACAGAATTGAATACTTTACTAGCTTCAAGCTCTGTGCCCGGGGATGGCAGGAAAATGATGGCTCCTTACTTCTGTACAGCAGCTCCCCTTGTAAGAATGACAATCTTATAGTTAAAAAATAAGATTCTTAAACCTACTTTTCAGAGATCAGGTTGCTTAACCACACCCTCCTGGGTGGGCTAAGAAACCCCCCTGTCTTTATGACCTTCGATAGACTAATTTCTTGCCTGAAATTATACAATCCAGTATAATCTCTGCTAGGTAAGAAATTTCTATATTTACATATCTAGAACCTTTTAGTTTTATTGGGAGAATCGGTTTGATATCAAATATGCCATAGGTTGTCATATTTACCTTCCTTTAGGTTATAACAGTTTTAACCCACATATGTACATAATATACCAATGTCCTGTCAGTGACCTGGTCAGTTTTTGTAATGAAGGGCCTGTTTTGCATCAGGCATTCTATTGACAGCTTAAGCCATAAACTTTATCCTGTGTATCTCTGTGACTAAGAGCTTCAGTGACTTTATGACTCAATGCATACACACTAACATTTGGTGGGCTATTTAGGAAATAGGTCTGGCAGTTCAAAGAAAACACAAGTTACAATTCTTCTTGACAACTGTTTTGGAGTTCAAGCTACACAAAGTTAACTCCTTAGCAGCTGAATCCTGAGATATTCGTGACAATGGGCCGGCATCTAAACTTATATTCTTGCCTTCAAATAAAGATACCAAGAGAATTAAGAAAATTTGATAATAGGAGTAAATTAGAAAGTTGCTTAAAATTGCATGTTCTATCTGAATCAGGAAAGAAAAAAAATGGGTTCAGTGTCCCTTTAACTAAAAAGTTGTTTAAAACAACATTGCTCTATATAAATCACAAAAGTCAGATTTTGACTTTAATGTCACTTTAACTGAACATTCTAAGGTAAAACATCAATGTCTCCTTAGACCCAATGAAACATAGAGTCTAGGAAATAAAGGTGTAAAGTGTTAAAAGTGTGGCAGCACTGTGTCACCTCCAGGGAACCAAGCTGCCCACGTCCTCTGAGTCAACCTTGTTGCTTTCACCTCCAAAATAAGAGAGCTCACAATAGTGTAGCACATTTCAGACAATGTGGTAGGCGCACAAACTGGTTATACTCACGAGATTGCAGTTAAAATAAGCCTTTTATTAAAATCATCACAAAAGGTGTCTTCAGGTGCAGCTTCAGGTTTTATTTAAAATACAGCTCAATACGTTTCGGCTAAAAGAAGCCTTTATTAAGAGCATAAAGTTAAAACAATTTCTGGAATAAATGGTTATATGGTTTGTGAAACGCTGTGAAACACTAGGATTGACCATTGGAACAAATAAAAGGGACTTTCATTCATGAAGTATAACATACTTCATGCAGAAAGCTCCTTTATTTGTTTCAAGTGTTCATCATTCTGAGCTGCTCAGGCAGCCCATGGCGGAACGCTGTTTTGCTTGAGAGGTGACTTTCACCTCTTAGCCAATAGCCGTGTGGAAAATCCGGCTTGGTGCCCAGTGGAGGCGGATTTCCCGCATGCTATTTGCTAAGAGGTGCAAACGTCACCTCTTAGCAAAACAGCGCTCTACCGTGGGCTGCCTGAGCAGCTCAGAGTGGTGAACCCTTAAAACAATAAAGGAGCTTTCTGCATGAAGTATGTTGTAATTCATGAATGAAAGTCCCCTTTATTTGTTCCAATGGTCAATCCAATAGTTTCACAAACTAGGATTGACTTTCACTTTAACTAATTCCCAGTAGTGCATTGCTGCTCCTTCAACAAACATATCAAGAAAATGAAGCACATTTGATAAAAGAAGAAAATTAAAAAGTTGTTTAAAATTGCATGTTCTAGTTAAATAATGAAATTTTAATTTACTGTCACTTTAAATAAATGATCTAACAGAACAACAAATATAACCCACATAGTTAAACGTGAACACCAGTTACTCTCCTGTCCTGAGAAGGACACAGCTGGTCATGGGAAGGAGCAGGAATAAATGTAACCCGTAACGGAAAGATTTTTTTTTATTTAACCCTTACCTTGCCAACAAGCATTTGTGTAATTAAAAAAAATGATATAGCAACAGCTCAGCTAAATTCCATTCTGAATAAAATACAAAGATACAATTCAATAATGTATTTCTTTTAAGTTTCAAGATTTTTTTAAATGTAAAAATAGACAAATCCTTGTGAAATTACATTTTAAAGAAAAAATAAAGAAAAAAACACACAAACTACATAGTTTCTCTCCTGAAGGCAAAGAGACGGGAAGAACAGACTTAGAGACCACTAGGAGTTAAAAAAAATTATCAGCCACTACTTCTGTAGCAGTCACCTCCCTTCAATAAAAGTCATGCTCCAATCAGCATCCAGATGACAAGTTTCCGATATGTCTTAAATGTTTATTTGCCAGTACTGGAATGTATAAGCATTTCTTCTAATAAATCTCTGCCGGTCTGACACTTTAGTGTTTATAATTAACTAAAGTATACTAGTGTGATTTATAAGTGTACATTTGTTTAGATCAGTTCTCTTTCTGCTTGAAACTGCAGTTTATAATCCTAAAACTAGCATGTCAAATATTCACTGCTACTGAAACCCAGAATAAATAGTTTGTTTCATTGGTCTTGTTCATGAACCCCTTTTACATAGAAATAACAAAATGAAGCTACAGTTATAGAACAGGTGATTAAAATGAGTTGGATTTACAATGACCCATGCTTTTCTCAAATATAAAGGGATAATCAGGTCGAAATTTAAATGCACATAAATGAATTACATAGTTGAATAGATGCATATTTGCAACATACAAGTATTGGCAAAAATGCTATTAGTAAAAGTTTTTCTGTGCATGTGGAGCATAAATAGATATTCTCAGTGCACCAGCATCTAAAATACTGCAGCTGTTTAGAGTGCCAGTGGGGCTTGTATCACATCAGCAATTAACAAACTGAGTCATTACCAGATGGCACAAGCACTTGCTCTCTAAGCAAGTGCTGTGTTTACGTACGGTGCATACTTAAATACACATTTGAAACAGCTATAGCTTGTATTAAAAGCATTTTGCTAATACATGCATATAACAAAAATGCTTCTATTCAAAACTGAAATGCACCCATATAGATTCCAATTTTAGCTGGAATGTCCCTTTAAAAGTTCATGGTACAGATAGTTCATGCATAAAAGACTTTCCAGATCACTTCATATTTGCTTAGCTCTTTTAGTGTCCTTTATTGAAAAGCATACCTAGGTATACTCAGGAGCAGAATTGCACTACTGGGAGCTAGCTGCTAATTGGTAGCTACACACATTTGTCTCTTGCCATTGGCTCACTAGATGTGTTTCGATAGGTCCCAGTAGTGCATTGCTGCATATAAGTTGATTTTAACTATGTGTTTAACCTCCTTGCAGGGCTTAAATACATAGTTTTATGAAAGCAACAGTGCAATGATAAATACTCTAACACAGAGCATTTTTTTGCACTTGCATGTCCCTTTAACTGCACAAGTTTTTTTTCTCTTTAAAGCCAGATGTATATTATTGATATCCTTTTATACATACATATTATACATTTGCTATTATAATGCCATGCTATATATGTTACTGAAACCCCCAAATACCAAGGAGAAAGAAGCTCTAAACATCATAAAGCAAGCAGATATTAATGCTAAACAGCACACAGGTGTATCTATTTGTTTATCATTATTTAAAATGATTTAAATTAAATGTATGATAAAAGAAGAAAAAGTAAGATGCCTTTGTTAAGAATGTTTAAAATATATACTTGTTACAGTGTAAAGGCACATAAACCCCAAATTTCTCTTTCATGATTCAGATAGAGCATATCATTTAAAACAATGTTCAAATTTACTTTTAGCATCACATTTAATTCATTCTCTTGATATCCTTTTTTTTAAGGAGTAGTATTATGCAGTATTACTGGGAGCCAAGCTGAACACATCAGGTGAGACAATTACAAGAGGCAAATTGCAGACACTAATCAGTAACTAGCTCACAGTAGTGTATTGCTGCTCTAAGCCTACTGAGCTATGCTCTTCAACAAAGATTAATGTTTACTTAACTATCCCTTTAAGTTCATCACATTGTAAAAATATATTTGCCCCAAAGGAAAATCTCTTTTTCTGTAATAGGCCAGACTCTCTCAACCCCCCCCCCTTTTTTTTAAAAAAAAAATCTCAGTGATTACCAAGGTGCCCATGGTTTTGGCACTATTGTAGAAAAAAACTATTTATATGTCATGTGCACCACCTACAGGTAAAAATAGAATACTGCATTAACTTTCTAGAAAAAACAACTGGTATGAATTAATTCTAAAATAAAGTATATGACAAGTATACTATAAACATAAAAAATAATGCACATATACACATGAATCAATAAGGAATACTTATTAATATGTATAATAATAAAATTAATAATAATATTAATAATAAAAGTAATCAACAGGTCCACTCTAAAAACATAGTAGATAAGGTTGAAAAAAGACTGAAGTCCATCGAGTTCAACATATACAAATCTAAAATACTTACAAAAAGCTCCAGTTAAGCTTAAATAACCCCATTAAAATGTGACCCATTTAATACTAGCAATCATATCCATGAATTTTGTTTATATACAGAAATTTATCCAGACTATTTTTAAATGTATCTATGGTATTGGCATTCACTACCTCCTTTGGTAATGAGTTCCACAATTTTATTGCTCTTACAGTGAAAAAACGTTTCCGTTGCAGGAGATTAAATCTCCTTTCCTCCAACCTTAAATTATGACCTCTTGTCAGAACCAATTTTCTTGGAATAAAAAGAGCTTCTGCCATCTCTGTATATGGGCCTTGAATATATTTATATAAAGTAATCATGTCACCTCTCAAGCGCCTTTTTTCTAAAGAGAACAGACCCAGTTTGGCTAGCCTCTCCTCATAGGTTAATTTCTCCAATCCCCTTATTAGCTTTGTGGCCCTTCTCTGAACTTTTTCTAGTTCTGCAATATCTTTTTTAGCAATCGGTCCCCAGAACTGCACTCCAAACTCAAGGTGAGGTCTTACCAGGGCTTTATATAATGACAGAATTATGCTTTCCTCCCTTGAATCAATGCCTCTTTTAATACATGCTAGTATCTTATTAGCCTTTGAAGCCGCTGCCCTGCATTGTGCACTCATTTTTAGCTTGTTATCTATTACTACTCCCAAATCCCTTTCCTCCTGTGTTTGGCTAAGTCTTGTCCCATTTAAAAAATACATAGCCTGCTTATTTTTACTTCCAAAATGTAGAACCTTACATTTTTCCGTATTAAATCTCATTTTCCATTCACTTGCCCATAGTTCTAATTTTCGCAAATCCCTTTGCAAAGAGAGTTCATCCTGCTCTGACCTAATGACCTTACTTAACTTAGTATCATCTGCAAAAATAGAGATGTCGCTATTTAATCCTTGCTCCAAGTCATTTATAAAAATATTAAAAAGAACAGGGCCCAG
Organism: Bombina bombina; assembly: GCF_027579735.1. Taxonomy (NCBI): domain Eukaryota; kingdom Metazoa; phylum Chordata; class Amphibia; order Anura; family Bombinatoridae; genus Bombina; species Bombina bombina. The sequence continues at coordinate 423,535,997 of NC_069504.1, forward strand.
TACTGATCCCTGGGGGACGCCACTGATTACCTTTGTCCAATCTGAGTATGATCCATTTACTGCTACTCGTTGCTCCCTATCTTTTATCCAGTTATTTATCCATGAGCTAACATTTTCAGCTATTCCCAGTCCCTTAATTTTGTGCATTAATCTCTCATGTGGCACTGTATCGAATGCCTTTGCAAAATCTAAGTATTTCACATCAACTGATTCCCCTTTATCTATATTTTTACTTACTTCCTCGTAGAATCTAATTAGATTAGTTTGACATGATCTATTTCTCCTAAAGCCATGCTGATTAGAACTCATAATCTTGTTTACACGAATAAAAAGGTTTTTATAGGAGGGTATTTAAATACTTTGCTTGAAGTTGGAATATTACAGCTTGCCAAACCTTTTAAGAAACACCACAGGAGTTGGCAGCTGTATTACAGAAGAATGATTACTTAGTGAAGTTATCCTTTTAACACCTTTTAGAGCTCATATTTGTGAAGCTACTCAGACTCAATTCAGAATACAAGGGAGTACTTTATGCAGGCAGGGCAGGGGTACGCCTATCTGTAAGGTGATTGACTGACAATATGATGATAATTATTACTACTATTTTCCTGACTCAAACTATTAGTATTTGTATGATTAATAAAGACAATGGAAATAGATGTATGGATACCACTGTCACAGTTGTGTTTAATTAATGTTACATTTTAGTCTCATATAATCATGTACCAGTCTATGTATATAAGTGCTCTCTGGTGTAACAGACATTTTCATATAGAAAAAGAACCAATCTGTCAAGAACAAAGAACAGCTCAGGGCTTGTTCTATGGTCCGGTCACCACCTGGGAAGTAGCTTGTTTTAGCCCAATCGTGCTTTTTACAGAGAACTTTCTTAAAGTATAAGTCTGCTCTCGCCTAACAAGGTCAGTCCAGCCCAGAAATACCAGGCAATTCTCTGAACAAGAGATTAACCACCCAAGACAACTGTTTTCATTATTCTTTTATTTAAAATCCCATATTTACAATTAAAGAAATCATAAAATAACATTTCCATTAAAAGCAAAGAAAAAACTTAACTGCAACTTTAATAACTTTTCTTAGTGATAACATGAATTAAAAAGTAAAACAAAAACACAAATATTCCTAAACTGCCACTAAAAACTGTCCTTAAATACTGTCCCTCAAAAACTTACCTAACAGCATCCTTCACCAAACAGAATAATACCTAAAGCTTTCCTAACGCTGTTCCTGATACTACCCTCTCTATACCTGAAGTCCATCCAACTGACCATAAAAACAGTTCAATATAAGAAAGAAAAAATAAATACATATACAGCAACCAGCAGTAATAAAAAAACATAAATTTATGTAAGAACTTACCTGATAAATTCATTTCTTTCATATTGGCAAGAGTCCATGAGCTAGTGACATATGGGATATACATTCATACCAGGAGGGGGCAAAGTTTCCCAAACCTCAAAATGCCTATAAATACACCCCTCACCACACCCACAATTCAGTTTATCGAATAGCCAAGTAGTGGGGTAATAAAATAAGGAGTAAAAAAGCATACAAAAAGAGGAACTGGAAATATAATTGTGCTTTTATACAAAAATCATAACCACCGAAAAAAGGGTGGGTCTCATGCCAATATGAAAGAAATGAATTTATCAGGTAAGTTCTTAGGTAAATTATGTTTTCTTTCATGTAATTGGCAAGAGTCCATGAGCTAGTGACGTATGGGATAGAAATACCCAAGATGTGGAAGTCCACAGAAGAGTCATTAGAGAGGGAGGAATAAAATAACAACAGCTATTTCCACTGAGAAATTAAATCCACACAATAATAAAGTTTTTCTCAAAAAAACTTAAATCAAAAGTAGTAGAATCAAACTGAAACGGCTGCCTGAAGAACTTTTTCTACCAAAGACTGCTTCAGAAGAAGCAAATACAACAAAATGATAAAAACAATAAAAGTATGCAAAGAAAACCAAATTACGGATTTGCAAATTTGATCAACTTAAAAAAGTCAACAAAACAACTTATCTAGATGAAAAAAACAGATAAGGAGACACACAAGAAAGAGCTGATAAGTCAGAAACTCTTGTAGCAGAAGAGATAGTCAAAAGAAACAACACTTTCCAAGAAAGTAGATAATCTTCAAAGAAAATATAGGCTCAAAAGAAAAGAGCTTGCAAAATCTTTAAACCAAATAAGACTCCAAAAAGGATAAATTAATAAATGAACATGCTTGATACCAACCAAAGCCTGAACAAAACAGTGAATATCAAGAAGTTTAAACAAGCTTTCTGTAAAATAAAACAGAAAGAACAGAGATTTGTTCATTCAAAAAATTTGCAGACAAACTTATCCAAACCATCCTGAAAAACTGTAAAATCCTAGGAATTCTAAAAGAATGTCAAGAAAATTTATGAGAACACTATAAAAGATAGGCTTTCCAAACCTGATAATACATGTTCCTTGAAACAGACTTATAAGCATGCAATATAGCGATATAAACCTCTATGACTAAACACTAATCAATTTCCATACCCCTAAATTAGTAATTTGAGATCCCATCGGAAAAATAGCTGGCCAAAGAGAAAGTGTCCAAGGATGGCAACTGGACATCCAAACAAGATCCACATACTAAACCTGTGAGGCCATGCTGATGCTATCAGAAACACATGACACTGTTCCGATATGATCTTGGACATCACCTTTGGAAGAAAAAGAAAAAAAAAAAGAGGCGGAAAGATGTAGTCAGGTTGCAAAACCAAGACACTGCTAATGCATCCACAATCTCCACCTGAGGAACCCTGAACCTGAAAAGGTACCTGGGAAATTGAGATAATCCACCTCCCAAATGTCTAAAATCGTAGAAAATAGATAGGAGACAAATTCCATCTAAGAACGTATTCAAGATACTTCTTAATTGCTAAGGAACTACAAGTCCCTATTGTTGATTGACATATGCCATATTTGTGATATTGTCTGTCTGAAATAAAAAAAATTAAAAAACATAATTTATGTAAGAACTTACCTGATAAATTCATTTCTTTCATATTAGCAAGAGTCCATGAGCTAGTGACGTATGGGATATACATTCCTACCAGGAGGGGCAAAGTTTCCCAAACCTCAAAATGCCTACAAATACACCCCTCACCACACCCACAAATCAGTTTAACGAATAGCCAAGAAGTGGGGTGATAAGAAAAAAGTGCGAAAGCATAAAAAATAAGGAATTGGAATAATTGTGCTTTATACAAAAAAATCATAACCACCACAAAAAGGGTGGGCCTCATGGACTCTTGCTAATATGAAAGAAATGAATTTATAAGGTAAGTTCTTACATAAATTATGTTTTCTTTCATGTAATTAGCAAGAGTCCATGAGCTAGTGACGTATGGGATAATGAATAACCAAGATGTGGATCTTCCACGCAAGAGTCACTAGAGAGGGAGGGATAAAATAAAGACAGCCAATTCCGCTGAAAATAATCCACACCCAAAACAAAGTTTAAATCTTATAATGAAAAAAACTGAAATGATAAGCAGAAGAATCAAACTGAAACAGCTACCTGAAGTACTTTTCTACCAAAAACTGCTTCAGAAGAAGAAAACACATCAAAATGGTAGAATTTAGTAAAAGTATGCAAAGAAGACCAAGTTGCTGCTTTGCAAATCTGATCAACCGAAGCTTCATTCTTAAATGCCCAGGAAGTAGAGACTGACCTAGTCGAATGAGCTGTAATCCTTTGAGGCGGAGTTCTACCCGACTCAACATAAGCATGATGAATCAAAGACTTTAACCAAGATGCCAAGGAAATGGCAGAAGCCTTCTGACCTTTCCTAGAACCAGAAAAGATAACAAATAGACTAGAGGTCTTTCGGAAATCTTTAGTCGCTTCAACATAATATTTCATAACGATTCAATATTTTGAAATCCAGAACTGGTCTGAAGGAATTCTCCTTCTTTGGTACAATGAAGAAATTTGAGTAAAACCCCAGCCCCTGTTCCAGAACTGGAACTGGCATAATTACTCCAGCCAACTCTAGATCTGAAACACATTTCAGAAATGCTTGAGTCTTCACTTGATTTACTGGGACACGGGAAAGAAAAAATCTCCTTGCAGGAGGCCTTATCTTGAAGCCTATTCTGTACCCTTGTGAAACAATGTTCTGAATCCAAAGATTGTGAATCGAATTGATCCAAATTTCTTTGAAAAATCGTAATCTGCCCCCTACCAGCTGGGCTGGAATGAGGGCCGCACCTTCATGTTGACTTGGGAGCTGGCTTTGGCTTTCTAAAAGGCTTGGATTTATTCCAGACTGGAGATGGTTTCCAAACTGATACCGCTCCTGTAGGGGAAGGATCAGGCTTTTGTTCCTTATTGTGACGAAAGGAACGAAAACGATTAATAGACCTAAATTTACCTTTAGATTTTTTATCCTGTGGTAAAAAAGTTCCTTTCCCCCCAGTAACAGTTGAAATAATAGAATCCAACTGTGAACCAAATAATTTATTACCCTGGAAAGAAAGGGAAAGCAAAGTTGACTTAGAAGACATATCAGCATTCCAAGTTTTAAGCCATAAAGCTCTTCTAGCTAAAATAGCTAAAGACATATACCTGACATCAACCCTAATGATATCAAAGATGGCATCACAAATAAAATTATTAGCATGTTGAAGAAGATTAACAATGCTATGGGAATTATGATCTGTTACATGTTGCGCTAAAGCTTCCAACCAGAAAGTTGAAGCTGCAGCAACATCCGCTAAAGATATAGCAGGTCTAAGAAGATTACCTGAACATAAGTAAGCTTTTCTTAGAAAGGATTCAATTTTCCTATCTAAAGGATCCTTAAAGGAAGTACTATCTGCCGTAGGAATAGTAGTACGTTTAGCAAGAGTAGAGATAGCCCCATCAACCTTAGGGATTTTGTCCCAAAACTCTAATCTGTCAGATGGCACAGGATATAATTGCTTAAAACGTTTAGAAGGAGTAAATGAATTACCCAAATTATTCCATTCCCTGGAAATTATTTCAGAAATAGCATCAGGGACAGGAAAAACTTCTGGAATAACTACAGGAGATTTAAAAACCTTATTTAAACGTTTAGATTTAGTATCAAGAGGACCAGATTCCTCTATTTCTAATGCAATTAAGACTTCTTTAAGTAAAGAACGAATAAATTCCATTTTAAATAAATATGAAGATTTATCAGTATCAACCTCTGAAACAGAATCCTCTGAACCAGAGGAATCATTATCAGAATCAGAATGATGATGTTCATTTAAAAATTCATCTGAAAAATGAGAAGTTTTAAAAGACCTTTTACGTTTACTAGAAGGAGGAATAACAGACATAGCCTTCTTAATAGATTTAGAAACAAAATCTCTTATGTTAACAGGAACACCCTGAGTATTAGATGTTGATGGAACAGCAACAGGTAATGGAACATTACTAAAGGAAATATTATCTGCATTAACAAGTTTGTCATGACATTCATTACAAACAACAGCCGGAGGAACAGATACCACAAGTTTACAGCAAATACACTTAACTTTGGTAGATCCAGCATCAGGCAGCGATTTTCCAGAAGTATCTTCTGATTCAGGGTCAATCTGAGACATCTTGCAATATGTAATAGAAAAAACAACATATAAAGCAAAATTGATCAAATTCCTTAAATGACAGTTTCAGGAATGGGAAAAAATGCCAGTGAACAAGTTTCTAGCAACCAGAAGCAAATAAACAATGAGACTTAAATAATGTGGAGACAATAATGACGCCCATATTTTTTAGCGCCAAAAAAGACGCCCACATTATTTGGCGCCTAAATGCTTTTAGCGCCAAAAATGACGCCACATCCGGTAATGCTGACACTTTTGGCGCAAAAACGTCAAAAAAATGACGCAACTTCCGGTGACAAGTATGACGCCGGAAATAACAAAGAAAATTTTTTTTGCACCAAAAAAGTCAGCGCCAAGAATGACGCAATAAAATGAAGCATTTTCAGCCCCCGCGAGCCTAACAGCCCACAGAAAAAAAGTCAAATTTTAAGGTAAGAAAAAAATTGATTATTCAAATGCATTATCCCAAATAATGAAACTGACTGTCTGAAATAAGGAATATTGAACATCCTGAATCAAGGCAAATAAATGTTTAAACACATATATTTAGAACTTTATATAAAAGTGCCCAACCATAGCTTAGAGTGTCACAAAAATAAGACTTACTTACCCCAGGACACTCATCTACATGTAGTAGAAAGCCAAACCAGTACTGAAACGAGAATCAGTAGAGGTAATGGTATATATAAGAGTATATCGTCGATCTGAAAAGGGAGGTAAGAGATGAATCTCTACGACCGATAACAGAGAACCTATGAAATAGACCCCGTAGAAGGAGATCATTGAATTCAAATAGGCAATACTCTCTTCACATCCCTCTGACATTCACTGCACACTGAGAGGGAAACCAGGCTCCAGCCTGCTGCGAAGCGCATATCAACGAAGAATCTAGCACAAACTTACTTCACCACCTCCATGGGAGGCAAAGTTTGTAAAACTGATTTGTGGGTGTGGTGAGGGGTGTATTTGTAGGCATTTTGAGGTTTGGGAAACTTTGCCCCTCCTGGTAGGAATGTATATCCCATACGTCACTAGCTCATGGACTCTTGCTAATTACATGAAAGAAATTCTCTCCTAAAAGAGGCCAAGCCTGAAAGAGTTTTGAAAAAATAGCACAGAGTTCTAAAATATTGATTGGAAACCTCACCTCTTGAAGTTTCCAAACCCCTTGTGCTGTCAAAAGACTCTCAGACAGCTCCCCAACCTGTAAGACTTGCATCCATTAAGAATACAGTCCAACAAGGATGAACAAAAGGAGGCCCCCTGAATAAAATGATGATAGACTAATCACCAAAACAGAGAGAGTAGAGTGTTAGGATTTAAAAATATCAACTGTGATATCTAAAAACAATCCCTGTACCATTGATTCAGTATGCAAAGCAAAAAGAGATCTCAGATGAAAAACAAGCAAAGGGAACCACACCCGATGCTGCAGTTATGAGACCTAAAACTTACATGCACATAGCCACTGAAAGGAATGTTCTAGACTGTAAGTTAGACAGGCTAACGCCACTTACAATTGACTTTTGTCCGATAAAGACAAACACATGAACACAGAATCCATCTAGAAACCCAAAAAGAAGTGACCCTTGTCTGAGGAATCACGAAACTCTTAGGTAAATTAAATCCTCTAACCACGTCTTGAAGAAACAAAACTTAGTAGATTCATGAGGGATTCCACAAAAAGAAAAGTCCATATATTTGAATACTGCTCTTTCATATGTATGTATTGGGTACTTGTAAAGCACGTCTAATCAACCATAAGGGACTCAAGACGCTGCTCATTTAATCGACCTCGGAAAGATGAAAGGATAAATGGACCACGCTGGGAATTAAACCTGCAACCCTCAGGTTGCTACAGAGCTCACCCACAGTGCATTAACATGCTGAGCTAACTGTCCAGCTTTAAAAAAAGAAAAGCTTAAGCTAATACCAAGATGCCATCTAAATAAGGAAGCACGACAATACCCTACTGTCTAAAGCTGAGCTAAAAAAAAACAGTACGTGAATATGCTCTACTAAGGTTATATTCAAAATTCTAAAGAATCCTGAAAATAAGTACCAATTTCCTTAGAAATAGTAGTACAGTCCCAAGAGGGAATCAGAATAACCATTCTCTAGAATATAATACAGATAGTATATTGAATAGGAAAAAAACTCAAAAGCAAAAAATGTTAAAATCCAGATTTGAAAAGGATTACTAACATATGGCTAGATTACGAGTTTTGCGGTATGAGTGAAACAGCAGCGCTAAGGCTCTTTTCACTACCGATGGTATTACGAGTCTTGCAGGTTTAGGTGTACCGCACACTTTTTTGGCTGTAACGCAACGTAACTACCGCAGCTTTCCAAAAGTTCTTTTTCAATGGGACTTCCTTTGCGCCGGTATTATGAGTCTGCCTGGGAGCCCAAAAAGTGAGCGGTACACCCTATACCGTCAAGATCCATACCGTAAACTGAAAGTCAGTAGTTATGAGCCATAACATAAAACTCATAACTAAAGTGTCACAAAGTACACTAACACTCATAAACTACCTATTAACCCCTAAACTGAGGCCCTCCCGCATCACAAACACTAAAATAAAATTATTAACCCCTAATCTGCCGCTCCAGACATCACCGCCACTATAATAAACTTATTAACCCCTAAACCGCCGTACTCCTGCATCGCAAACACTAGTTAAATATTATTAACCCCTAATCTGCTGTCCCTAACATCGCCACAACCTACTTTACTGTTATAAACCCCTAATCTGCTGCCAATAGCCCCCCAACAGTAAAAACCCACCACCCACACAACCAAACCCCCCAAATAAAAACCTACCTAAAAAACCTAAGCTCCTCATTGCCTTGAAAAGGGCATTTGGATAGGCATTGCCCTTAAAAGGGCATTTAGCTCTTTTTCTGCCCAAACCCTAAGCTAAAAATAAAACCCACCCAATAAACCCTTAAAAAAACCTAAGACTAACCCCCGAAGATCCACTTACAGTTTTTGAAGACCCGACATCCATCCTCAACGAAGTTGTCAGTGAAGCCGGCAGAAGTCTTCATCCAAGCGGGCCGAAGTCTTCATCCATGTCGGCAGATGTCTTCATCCAGACGGCATCTTCTATCTTCATCCATCTGGCGCGGAGCGGCTCCATCTTCAAGAAAACCGGCGCGGAGAGGCTCCATCTTCAAGAAAACCGGCGCGGAGCATCTTCGTCTTCCAACGGCTCTTCTCGAATGAAGGTTCCTTTAAGTGACGTCATCCAAGATGGCGTCCCTTGAATTCCGATTGGCTGATAGAATTCTATCAGCCAATTGGAATTAAAGGTGAAAAAGTCCTATTGGACAATAACTTGCAAGTTAGCGCTGAGCAGCTCTTACCGCAAAACTCGTAATCTAGCCAATAGTTAATAGGAGGACTAGACTCCTAAAAGCTATAAAGAGAAAAATGTCCTTAAAGAACAAAAAATGTCCAAATGAAAAATAAGGAGAATTTTTAACAAATTGTCTGATACAGGATCCTTTGAGCCAAAGAAACCTTCATCAGTAGAATAAACTTAAATATGCTGTCGGTCAGAACAAAATTAATTAAATCTTAACAATTTTGAAAAGACCTCGTAAGTTTACTTAAAGGCATAATAGCAATCATAAACTTTTATGATATAAGCAACAACATGGGATGTTTGCAGATGAAATCAAGTACAAGAACTGGATATGCAAAAAACAGTAAATGTTATTGTACATGTAGAAACATTGCTAGCATAAAACATGATAAATTAATGCCACATAATTGAGCTGAAGAAATAACAGCTTAAAAAATGAAAAGAACACACTTAACTTTGTAGAATTGTGTTCCAAGGCATCATAGTTTCTACAGCAACATCAGAGTCAGAGTCAGGATCAGAATGAGACATATCGCAAAATGTAACAGAAAAAGAAAAATAACATTAGGCAAAACATTCAATTTCCACAATGTAACAGTTTTAGTAGAGAAAAACAAAATCAGGCACAATAGCCTTCAAAGTTCATGAAAACAGCGAGCAATAGAGGGAGAAGGGTAAAATAACTAAAACTTGGCACCAAGAATGACGCATTACGCAAAAAGAAGTTAAATTTTTTTGGAGCAAAACTAACACCAGGAAATGACACACCTCGCGTCCTAACAAACGCGATTTTGCGCCAAAACAACAAGCGTCAACAAAGATGCAGGAAATTATGACATTTGCGCCACCAAAGGCGCAACTTTGCGCCAAAACATTTTGCGCCAAGAATGACACAATAAAAAACAGCATTTTGCGCCATCGCAAACCTAGATTTCCCCGTGAAAAAATGAAAGTCAAATTAGAAAAAACTGAACCCCAGGTAAGAAAAAAGTTTAAATAAACTTCCCAAACATGATTCCTATACTAAAACTGTTTAGACTGCAAAGGAAAAAACACATAGACCTGGCTCATGGCAAATAAGTAAAATACATATATTTAAAACTTTATATTAATACATAAAGTGCCAAAGCATAGCTGAGAGTGTCTTAAATAATGATATATACTTACCGAAAGACACCCATCCACATATAGCAGATAGCCAAACCAGTACTGAAATCTATCAGCAGAGTTAATGTTATATAAGAGTATATCGTCTATCTGAAAAGGGAGGTAGGAGATGAATCCCTACGACCGATAACAGAGAACCCTTGAAAAGATTTCCCGTGAGGAAAACCATAAAATCAATAGGCAATACTCTCTTCACATCCCTCTGACAAACACTGTACTCTGAGAAGAATTGGGCTTTAGAATGCATAGAAGATCTTATCATAGAAGAAAACATAAAAAACAAGCACAAACTTACTTCACCACCTCCCATAGGAGGCAAATTTTGTAAAACTGAATTGTGGATGTGGTGAGGGGTGTAGTTATAGGCATCTTGAGGTTTGGGAAACTTTGCCAAGTTCATAGACTCTTGCCAATTACATGAAAGAAATTAATTTTAAAATATATATACAAATGTTTCAATTTTTTTACATTTTCCAGAAGCCTTCAGAGTTAGTTTCTCCCATACGGTTTTTGTCAGCACAAAAACAATCTTCCACGGATCATTCGTACACAAGCACTCACACCCACCACTTCTTTCTTAAAACAAACATTTCGTACATCCCACAAAAAATACTTTTTTATACAACATGTCATTAACCACATTGCTCTTGATTTAACACCCATGCACTGCCATCCATGCCACATCTATCTGCCTATTAATCAAAACTATCTCCTTCACATTCTTTCAAACCTGCACAATCTGAATCTCAGTCAGCCCACCAATTACATGCAGCTTCTCTCTATTCTGCAGAATTGCCATCACTTTCTTACGATTACACAACAAATCTTTTGAAACACCCAAAAACATATACTTCCTTATACACTTTGAAAACTTCAAAGAAAACCATGGTGACTCAAAACACTCATGCCTCCTGTTACTCCTTACGCAGAAACCAAACCTGTGTAACACACCACCTGCAGTATACTGCATCATACACTCAACAATACTATGTTTCATGCTCAGCTGTATACACATACTTAAGAATCAAAAACCTTTCAATTTCAGGCATACTCTTTCCTCCTTTGTTACATCATTAACATACAAAAACGTTGGGATCAACACAGCCTTTACAATTAACACTTCCCTTCCAAACTCAAATATCTACAAGACCAAAAATAAATGTTTCCCTTTACTCTGGTAAACACATTTTGCCAACTTTCATCCCCATTTAAATTATTATTTCATTTAATACTAAGCACTTCAATAGCACCCTTCTGCACAGGCCACCCACTTAAATCCAAATCTCTCCACTCACCAAATGTTTTCTCAGCACATTTATCCCAATTCACCCTAAAACCACCATACAAAAACACTTAATCTGAACTTGAACCAGCTTGAGTCTTACAAGCCACAGTAACATCATCTATATAGGCCAAACCTTAACACCTACCACACCACTCCCAGGCACTTCCACACCTCTAATAATTTTATCACATCTTAATCTCTGTGGAGGACTTCCAGTGAGCAGGTTATGAGAGACATTGTGCTCTCTCTCTCTCCAAACTATCCGCCATATCTATCGAGCCCTAGGCACTGTACGGTGCCGGGATAGGAGGTATTGCCAGCTCAGAGAAGGGTGAAGCCCAAGAAAGCAGCAACAGATGAGAGCGGCAACGCAGCGTATGTGAGTGATCTTTTTTTGTCTCTCCCTGGAAGTCACCACAAGCTAACCGTTAACTCTGTAGCAGGAGTACACTCCAACCCCATAATGGCAGTGATCCCTGGGCTTAAGATCTGCAGCGCTAAGGAGACAATGGATCGACATAGCAAGAGATAAGTAAAACCGGCTTATTATTTGGAAATATCCTACAATTATTATGCATGGTTATGGAAGTCTGGGGTAAGATCTGAGTGGTATAACAGTAGGTTGAGGTAAACTCAACTAAATATTTTCCATTACCCATACCCAGTGAAGATGCCTGTATAAGTTTTTGTCTTATTGCTGAAAGTGACAAGCCTATGTAAAAGACCCTTCCTGTTGTAACTTAAAAACATAATTTATGTAAGAACTTACCTGATAAATTCATTTCTTTCATATTAGCAAGAGTCCATGAGCTAGCGACGTATGGGATATACATTCCTACCAGGAGGGGCAAAGTTTCCCAAACCTCAAAATGCCTATAAATACACCCCTCACCACACCCACAATTCAGTTTAACGAATAGCCAAGAAGTGGGGTGATAAAAAAGTGCGAAAGCATATAAAATAAGGAATTGGAATAATTGTGCTTTATACAAAATCATAACCACCACAAAAAAAGGGCGGGCCTCATGGACTCTTGCTAATATGAAAGAAATGAATTTATCAGGTAAGTTCTTACATAAATTATGTTTTCTTTCATGTAATTAGCAAGAGTCCATGAGCTAGTGACGTATGGGATAATGATTACCCAAGATGTGGATCTTTCCACACAAGAGTCACTAGAGAGGGAGGGATAAAATAAAGACAGCCAATTCCTGCTGAAAATAATCCACACCCAAAAATAAAGTTTAATGAAAAACATAAGCAGAAGATTCAAACTGAAACCGCTGCCTGAAGTACTTTTCTACCAAAAACTGCTTCAGAAGAAGAAAATATATCAAAATGGTAGAATTTAGTAAAAGTATGCAAAGAGGACCAAGTTGCTGCTTTGCAAATCTGATCAACCGAAGCTTCATTCCTAAACGCCCAGGAAGTAGAAACTGACCTAGTAGAATGAGCTGTAATCCTCTGAGGCGGAGTTTTACCCGACTCAACATAGGCAAGATGAATTAAAGATTTCAACCAAGATGCCAAAGAAATGGCAGAAGCTTTCTGGCCTTTTCTAGCAACGGAAAAAATAACAAATAGACTAGAAGTCTTTCGGAAAGACTTAGTAGCTTCAACATAATATTTCAAAGCTCTAACAACATCCAAAGAATGCAACGATTTCTCCTTAGAATTCTTAGGATTAGGACATAATGAAGGAACCACAATTTCTCTACTAATGTTGTTGGAATTCACAACTTTAGGTAAAAATTCAAAAGAAGTTCGCAACACCGCCTTATCCTGATGAAAAATCAGAAAAGGAGACTCACAAGAAAGAGCAGATAATTCAGAAACTCTTCTGGCAGAAGAGATGGCCAAAAGGAACAAAACTTTCCAAGAAAGTAATTTAATGTCCAATGAATGCATAGGTTCAAACGGAGGAGCTTGAAGAGCTCCCAGAACCAAATTCAAACTCCAAGGAGGAGAAATTGACTTAATGACAGGTTTTATACGAACCAAAGCTTGTACAAAACAATGAATATCAGGAAGAATAGCAATCTTTCTGTGAAAAAGAACAGAAAGAGCAGAGATTTGTCCTTTCAAGGAACTTGCAGACAAACCCTTATCTAAACCATCCTGAAGAAACTGTAAAATTCTCGGTATTCTAAAAGAATGCCAAGAAAAATGATGAGAAAGACACCAAGAAATATAAGTCTTCCAGACTCTATAATATATCTCTCTAGATACAGATTTACGAGCCTGTAACATAGTATTAATCACAGAGTCAGAGAAACCTCTTTGACCAAGAATCAAGCGTTCAATCTCCATACCTTTAAATTTAAGGATTTCAGATCCTGATGGAAAAAAGGACCTTGTGACAGAAGGTCTGGTCTTAACGGAAGAGTCCACGGTTGGCAAGAGGCCATCCGGACAAGATCCGCATACCAAAACCTGTGAGGCCATGCCGGAGCTACCAGCAGAACAAACGAGCATTCCTTCAGAATCTTGGAGATTACTCTTGGAAGAAGAACTAGAGGCGGAAAGATATAAGCAGGATGATACTTCCAAGGAAGTGATAATGCATCCACTGCCTCCGCCTGAGGATCCCGGGATCTGGACAGATACCTGGGAAGTTTCTTGTTTAGATGAGACGCCATCAGATCTATTTCTGGAAGTTCCCACATTTGAACAATCTGAAGAAATACCTCTGGGTGAAGAGACCATTCGCCCGGATGGAACGTTTGGCGACTGAGATAATCCGCTTCCCAATTGTCTATACCTGGGATATGAACCGCAGAGATTAGACAGGAGCTGGATTCCGCCCAAACCAAAATTCGAGATACTTCTTTCATAGCCAGAGGACTGTGAGTCCCTCCTTGATGATTGATGTATGCCACAGTTGTGGCATTGTCTGTCTGAAAACAAATGAACGATTCTCTCTTCAGAAGAGGCCAAAACTGAAGAGCTCTGAAAATTGCACGGAGTTCCAAAATATTGATCGGTAATCTCACCTCCTGAGATTCCCAAACTTCTTGTGCCGTCAGAGATCCCCACACAGCTCCCCAACCTGTGAGACTTGCATCTGTTGAAATTACAGTCCAGGTCGGAAGCACAAAAGAAGCCCCCTGAATTAAACGATGGTGATCTGTCCACCACGTTAGAGAGTGTCGAACAATCGGTTTTAAAGATATTAATTGAGATATCTTTGTGTAATCCTTGCACCATTGATTCAGCATACAGAGCTGAAGAGGTCTCATGTGAAAACGAGCAAAGGGGATCGCGTCCGATGCAGCAGTCATAAGACCTAGAATTTCCATGCATAAGGCTACCGAAGGGAATGATTGTGACTGAAGGTTTCGACAAGCTGAAATCAATTTTAGACGTCTCTTGTCTGTTAAAGACAGAGTCATGGACACTGAATCTATCTGGAAACCCAGAAAAGTTACCCTTGTCTGAGGAATCAATGAACTTTTTGGTAAATTGATCCTCCAACCATGATCTTGAAGAAACAACACAAGTCGATTCGTATGAGATTCTGCTAAATGTAAAGACTGAGCAAGTACCAAGATATCGTCCAAATAAGGAAATACCACAATACCCTGTTCTCTGATTACAGACAGAAGGGCACCGAGAACCTTTGTAAAAATTCTTGGAGCTGTAGCTAGGCCAAACGGCAGAGCCACAAACTGGTAATGCTTGTCCAGAAAAGAGAATCTCAGGAACTGATAATGATCTGGATGAATCGGAATATGCAGATATGCATCCTGTAAATCTATTGTGGACATATAATGCCCTTGCTGAACAAAAGGCAAGATAGTCCTTATAGTTACCATCTTGAACGTTGGTATCCTTACATAACAATTCAATATTTTTAGATCCAGAACTGGTCTGAAGGAATTCTCCTTCTTTGGTACAATGAAGAGATTTGAATAAAACCCCATCCCCTGTTCCGGAACTGGAACTGGCATAATTACTCCAGCCAACTCTAGATCTGAAACACAATTCAGAAATGCTTGAGCTTTCACTGGATTTACTGGGACACGGGAAAGAAAAAATCTCTTTGCAGGAGGTCTCATCTTGAAACCAATTCTGTACCCTTCTGAAACAATGTTTTGAATCCAAAGATTGTGAACAGAATTGATCCAAATTTCTTTGAAAAAAACGTAACCTGCCCCCTACCAGCTGAGCTGGAATGAGGGCCGCACCTTCATGTGGACTTAGAAGCAGGCTTTGCCTTTCTAGCAGGCTTGGATTTATTCCAGACCGGAGATGGTTTCCAAACTGAAACTGCTCCTGAGGATGAAGGATTAGGCTTTTGTTCTTTGTTGAAGCGAAAGGAACGAAAACGATTATTAGCCCTGTTTTTACCCTTAGATTTTTTATCCTGTGGTAAAAAAGTTCCTTTCCCACCAGTAACAGTTGAGATAATAGAATCCAACTGAGAACCAAATAATTTGTTACCCTGGAAAGAAATGGAAAGTAGAGTTGATTTAGAAGCCATATCAGCATTCCAAGTCTTAAGCCATAAAGCTCTTCTAGCTAAAATAGCTAGAGACATAAACCTGACATCAACTCTGATAATATCAAAAATTGCATCACAGATAAAATTATTAGCATGCTGAAGAAGAATAATAATATCATGAGAATCATGATCTGTTACTTGTTGCGCTAAAGTTTCCAACCAAAAAGTTGAAGCTGCAGCAACATCAGCCAATGATATAGCAGGTCTAAGAAGATTACCTGAACACAGATAAGCTTTTCTTAGAAAGGATTCAATTTTCCTATCTAAAGGATCCTTAAACGAAGTACCATCTGACGTAGGAATAGTAGTACGTTTAGCAAGGGTAGAAATAGCCCCATCAACTTTAGGGATTTTGTCCCAAAATTCTAATCTGTCAGACGGCACAGGATATAATTGCTTAAAACGTTTAGAAGGAGTAAATGAATTACCCAATTTATCCCATTCTTTGGAAATTACTGCAGAAATAGCATTAGGAACAGGAAAAACTTCTGGAATAACCACAGGAGATTTAAATACCTTATCTAAACGTTTAGAATTAGTATCAAGAGGACCAGAATCCTCTATTTCTAAAGCAATTAGTACTTCTTTAAGTAAAGAACGAATAAATTCCATTTTAAATAAATATGAAGATTTATCAGCATCAATCTCTGAGACAGAATCCTCTGAACCAGAAGAGTCATCAGAATCAGAATGATGATGTTCATTTAAAAATTCATCTGTAGGGAGAGAGGTTTTAAAAGATTTTTTACGTTTACTAGAAGGAGAAATAACAGACATAGCCTTCTTTATGGATTCAGAAACAAAATCTCTTATGTTATCAGGAACATTCTGCACCTTAGATGTTGAAGGAACTGCAACAGGCAATGGTACTTTACTAAAGGAAATATTATCTGCATTAACAAGTTTGTCATGACAATTAATACAAACAACAGCCGGAGGAATAGCTACCAAAAGTTTACAGCAGATACACTTAGCTTTGGTAGATCCAGCACTAGACAGCGATTTTCCTGTAGTATCTTCTGACTCAGATGCAACGTGAGACATCTTGCAATATGTAAGAGAAAAAACAACATATAAAGCAAAATTGATCAAATTCCTTAAATGACAGTTTCAGGAATGGGAAAAAATGCCAAAGAACAAGCTTCTAGTAACCAGAAGCAATGAAAAAATGAGACTGAAATAATGTGGAGACAAAAGCGACGCCCATATTTTTTTAGCGCCAAATCAGACGTCCACATTATTTGGCGCCTAAATGCTTTTGGCGCCAAAAATGACGCCACATCCGGAACGCCGACATTTTTGGCGCAAAATAACGTCAAAAAATGACGCAACTTCCGGTGACACGTATGACGCCGGAAACGGAAAAGATTTTTTTGCGCCAAAAAAGTCCGCGCCAAGAATGACGCAATAAAATGAAGCATTTTCAGCCCCCGCGAGCCTAACAGCCCACAGGGAAAAAAAGAGTCAAATTTTTGAAGGTAAGAAAAAATTGATTAATTCAAGTGCATTATCCCAAATATGAAACTGACAGTCTGAAAAATAAGGAATGTTGAACATTCTGAGTCAAGGCAAATAAATGTTTGAATACATATATTTAGAACTTTATAAACAAAGTGCCCAACCATAGCTTAGAGTGTCACAGAAAATAAGATTTACTTACCCCAGGACACTCATCTACATGTTTGTAGAAAGCCAAACCAGTACTGAAACGAGAATCAGCAGAGGTAATGGTATATATAAGAGTATATCGTCGATCTGAAAAGGGAGGTAATAGATGAATCTCTACGACCGATAACAGAGAACCTATGAAATAGACCCCGTAGAAGGAGATCACTGCATTCAAATAGGCAATACTCTCCTCACATCCCTCTGACATTCACTGCACGCTGAGAGGAAAACCGGGCTCCAACTTGCTGCGGAGCGCATATCAACGTAGAATCTAGCACAAACTTACTTCACCACCTCCGCGGGAGGCAAAGTTTGTAAAACTGATTTGTGGGTGTGGTGAGGGGTGTATTTATAGGCATTTTGAGGTTTGGGAAACTTTGCCCCTCCTGGTAGGAATGTATATCCCATACGTCACTAGCTCATGGACTCTTGCTAATTACATGAAAGAAAGGGTGATTTATATTCTAATTTATATGGGTAATAAGTCTGGGTGGTAGTAGAGTCTGGATTGAAATGAGTTACTATCTCCTTTAATTTTTAAGGGCATAGCTCTGTGCTCCTATAGTAACTACAAGCCCCCAGTGAAAATGCCTATAAAATGGGAATATATATATATATATACCAGTTGGAAAGCCTGCCCAGAGGGCAGTCTATTGTGGTGACAGAACCACCCTGCCATTTTTGAAATTCACCCCCATACAGTACATGCCCTCAGTCACTGTGTCCCATTACAGTCTGTGGCCCCCATGCCAGTACATGCCCACAGTCACTGGGCCCCTATACCAGCAGCAGTGAGATGCTGCTGGTATAGGGGCAGAGCTGCAGTGTCATTGCCGGGGGGCGTAGAGGGGCAGGAGTCAGAGTCAGACATCAGTCGGAGGGCAGGATCTGGACGCACACACACGGGTGGATTCCTGCATGTCCAAATAGCACAACTGTGCATGCGCTAAGGTCGATAAGGAGTGCCAGAAAGGACAAACAAGTAAAAATCAATCAAGAAAATATTGTGAAAAATAGTTGTCACATACACAATATGCATAGCAACAGGAGTTAGACAGAAAGGCACTCATTATACATTGTTTGTTTACAAATACATTGAAAACAGACAGGAACTCTTTATTGGAAATAACAAGTTGCCACCCACCAAGCCTAAAAAAGGCATTACCAAAGTCGCAGTTCAAGAGGGTGGTGGGCAACAACACTGAGGACAAGAAGAAGAGGGTTTGAGGAGTGGGGATAAGGCGCCACCCAAACCCATCAGGCATTAAAGGATACCTAGGATATGACACAGGACCAGGCATTATTAAAGGTGAGGAAAGAAGAGAAAAAGAGCAGGATGATATTCACGACCACTTTACCCCTGAAAGGATCGATTTTCCTAAACCACTAAAGGAACATTTCGACATGCTGGCCACAAAGCTCTTCCATTTGAGCAGATGGACAGCCCTATGGTCCATTTCAGATGTGGGCAATCCTTGAAGGATCTTCTATTACGGCCAGATAACAGGGACAGCTAAACCACCAGTACTTGGCTGAGTACCATCAAGAAAAGTTGTTTTAGGTGTAGTGGTTGTACCACCTGTGGGGGTTTAACTAAAAGTAATGTTTTTGTGCACCCTTGGACGAACAGGAAGTTCTATATTAGACACAGGGTGACGTGTACAACAACATTATTTGTTTATCTGCTACACGGTCTGGCATTTTTTATGTGGGTAAGACCCAGGATGATCTCAGAACAAGAATGGCCAACCACCGGTCTGCTATCTGCAGTGCCAATAAAAATGGGGAATCTGAACAGCCAGTGGCTCGGAATTTTATGCAGAATTGTCACAGTGTCTCAGATCTGAGATATATTATAATAGACCATGTACCCATTATATCTAGGGGAGGAGATAGGGCCAAATGTTTATTACAAAAAGAGTCCTAGTGGATTTTTAATTTGGATACTATGTATCCAAAGGGGCTGAATATGTCTCTTGACTATCAGTGGTTTTTGTAGTGACCGGTTGGCAATGCCTTTCTTATGAGTATATGGATCAGGTACAGCCCTAGTTACAATCTTCCTTTAGCATTGGTGCAGCTACCTACCAACAAAGGGGTTATTTGCTAATATAACAGGTTAGCTGGTAGCGGGATATACAGTTAAATGTTTATTGATGCTAGGCTATATTATTCCACTCTTAGTGAAGTACGTAGTATACTCCAATATGGTATGTAGTTCCATTTAATCAATATGGGTATAGGTTTGCTGCAGATTTAGCTGATCAGGTTTATCAGGTTGCAATAACTGACGGTGTAGGGAGTATATGTTACTGTTTTATAGTATAATATGCTTAGCTTAAATATTTTGTATTAGCTAGGATGTTAGGTTGATATTTTCACGATTGGACTGTTTTCTATGTATTTGTAAACAAGCAATGTATAATGAGTGCCTTTCTGTCTAACTCCTGTTGCTATGCAAATTGTTTAAGTGACAACCGTTTCTCTTAATATTTTCTTGATTGATTTTAGCTTATTTGTCCTTTCTGGCACTCCTTATCGACCATAGCGCATGCACAGTTGTGCTATTTGGACGTGCAGGTGCCCAGCTGTTTGGAATTACAAGGTCGAGGATTCTGTATATATGGGTGAGTGTCTGGTTGTTTTGTATTGGTCTGAGGACGGGGGAGACCCGGAAAACATTTACCGCTTTATTAAAATTATACTTTTTAATGGAAAAAAGTGCCTTCCAGATTTTGATTCTTCATATGCAGCATATCTGAAGAGCACCCCGGCAGTTGTACTCTGCAAGTAAGTGTTGGATCCCAGGTTTCTACTTTGTGTGTGTATATATATATATATATATATATATATATATATATATATATATATATATACATATACACACACACACATACATATATATATATATATATATATATATATATATATATATATATATGCATATATATATATATATATATATATATATGCATATATATATATATACACACACATCTCTGCACCAGACCTATCTCCTTCCTTGCTAACCCGTGTCACTAACTGTCTTTCTCACATCTCTTCCTTGCTGTCCTCTCACTACCTCAAGCTACTCCAAAACTGAGCTCCTTATTTCCCTCCCTTCTTCCAAAATCTCCCCCCTCCAATCTCTCTACAACTGTCAACAACTCCATCATTACCCATACCCTGCATGCTCGATGTCTTGGGGTCACACTTGACTCAGATCTTTCTTTCATTCCTCACATTCAGTCCTTGGCTAAAGCCTGCCTCTTCCACCTTAAAAACACCTCTAAAATTAGACACTTCCTTACACAAGACACAACTAAGAATTGAATCCACTTTCTCATCCTTTCCCGCCTCGATTACTGCAACTCTGTCTTCTCTGGTCTCACCCAGCTGCCGCCTAGCTACATTACAATTCTTAATGAATGCCTCTGCCAGGCTCATCTTTCTTACACGTCGCTCTTCATCTTCTGCACCTCTCTGCCAATCCCTTTACTGGTTTCCTCTTGCCTCCAGGATTAAACACAAAATTCTTACTCTGACATACAAAGCCCTCAATTGCACTGCTCCCCCTATATATCAGACCTTGTCTCCAGATACTTTCCCTCCCGTCCCCTTCGCTCTGCTCATGTCCTTCTACTCTCCTCCTCTTGTTACCTCCTCAGACTCCAGACTGGCTCCCATCTCGTGGAACTCTCTGCCTCCACAAGACTCTCCCCTAGTTTTGAAAAATTCAAGCGCTCCCTAAAGACTCTACTGTTCAGGGATGCATACAACTTACACTAACCTTTCTTTATACCGTTTCCTCTCCTCCATTGCTATCCCCTTGAACCCCCTTAGCATGTAAGCCTAAGAGCCATGCTGTTTGTAGATCACCTATTTTAGAGCTGACTACAACAGTGTGACTCTTGGCAGGGCCCTCTACCCGTCTGATCCCTATAAATGTTTCCTTGTATACCGCCTATATTTACAGCGCTGCGGAATCTGTTCATGCTCTACAAATAACCAATAATAATAATATTAACTAAAATATATATTTCCATTTATATGATCATCAAGTCTGGGGGGTAGCAGTGTCTGAATTTAAGTGTGTTATTTTCTGTTATTTTAGGGCATATTTCTGTGCTCCTGAAGTAACTCCAAGACCCCAGTGAAGATCTTCAAAAAATAGGGAAAAAAAATTAATTATATATATATATATATATATATATATATATATATATATATATATATATATATATATGATAGCATATAGTAAAAGGAGACTATCATATCCAGCACTCACTAATCCCTGTTGGTAATAAGTGGGTTTAACCTCCTACAGAAAAAGCAAATGACACAGCAATAGATACCAACAATATCAATCACAGCAAATATAGAAAAATGTGAAACAAAATTGCATTTATTTGATAACAGTCAAGAAAGCGGCTATACCTAAAATTATTGTGATCCCACATTAAACCATAGTGCCCTGATAGGAAAAGAGAGCTCTCATAAAAATAAATAAAATAAATAAATAAAGTCTCAAAATCCTGTTACTGCACAGGAGACAACGGTCTGTGAAAACAGTCCCAAAACAGAAGCACTGGAATAGAAAAAATGTGTTTTTCGGTGAGGCAGAAAATATGAGGTAATATTAAGATGATTGGCTGTGGAGTATGTCAGGGATCAGACTATATGAATTCAGCATAGGCCCTTTACTATCGCAAAAACGCTCACGAGGGAGCTCTGGGCAATCAAAGCTGTAATAGTTGTGCAACAATTCCACAGTTTCAGATTAGGTACTCACTCATACCCCCATGGAAGCAATCCTTCTCCGCTGCTATATCAGATTTCCCCGCTACGGCAGTAGCAGCAAAGAAGGATTGCTTCCATGGGGGTATGAGTGAGTACCTAACCTGAAACTGTGGAATTGTTGCACAACTATTACACACAGCTTTGATTGCCCGGAGCTCCCTGGTGAGCATGTTTGCAATATAAAGGGCATATGCTGAATTCATATCTTCTTATTATTACCTCATATTTTCTGCCTCACCGGAAACACATTTTTACTATTCCAGTGCTTCTATTTTAGGACTGTTTTCACAGACTGTTGTCTCCTGTGCAGTAACAGGATTGTGAGACTTTATTTTTATGAGAGCTCTCTTTTCCCATCAGGGCACTATGGTTTAATATAGGATCACAATAATTTTAGGTATAGCCGCATTCTTGACTGTTATCAAATAAATGCAATTTTGTTTCACATTTTTCAATATTTGCTGTAATTGATATTATTGGTATCTATTGCTGTGTCATTTGCTTTTTCTGTAAGAGGTTAAATCCACTTATTACCAACAGGGATTAGTGAATGCTGGGTAGGATAGTCTCTTTTTTCTATATGCTATCATTTAATTCTAAACTTTACCCTTGCACCGATTGCCAGTAAGTAATTTAAAATACAGGTAATTGAACTAGCCCTTTGATGGGAAATACTGGTGTTTGCTGACAACCCCCCCCCCCCCCCTTTTCTAATATATATATATATATATATATATATATATATATATACACATACATACATACATACATACATACACACATACACACACAGTCATGGCCAAAGATATTGGCACTTCTGCATTTCTTTAAGATAATGCACCTCTTCGCCCAGAAAATTGTTGCAATTACAAATGTTTAGGCATTCTCATGTTTATTTTGTTTGTATTGGTATGACATGAAAAAAACCCCAAAACTGACACATTCCATGCAAAACTCAAAAAATAGACTGGACAAAATTATTGACACCCTCAATTTAATATTTGACAGCACACCCCTTGGAAAAACAGAAATTAATTGCTTCCTGTAAAGATCAATGAGTTTCTTACACCTCTCTACTGAAATTTTGGACCACTCTATTTTACATTGTTATCGCTCACTGAACGTTTTCCCTCTCTGCGGTAGAATAGCAAGGGAGAGCAGACCTGCTTAAACGAAAAGCATTCCGTTTTCGCACTACAAAATGTAACACACAGACTCCATGAGTGTAATAACTCCCATTAAGGCAGGTAAAACCCTTTAAATATGTCACATAGCCAAATGAGGGGTTAAAGAAACGTCTCTATCACATACTTAAACGTGCCTGCACCCTGCCCTAAGGATATTTGTGTCCCATGAAATTGCTGATATTGAAAAAAAAAGTGCCAAATCTCCCTAAAAAAATCCAAAGGCCCTTACCTGCATCTAGCCATCCGGCAGGAGGACAGCTAACCCGGCATGAGAGGATGCCACTTCCCACAGAGGCCTTTAGAAAAAAAGAAAGATCAGAATAAACCTATTCTGGCTTTCTGTATTAGGGCAGCAAGGTGTTAGGAAAACGCAGCAAGGCCCACCTTACACGTTCCTAACTGCTTAAAACCTACCACAGCGCTACTGAAGAGTCTAACGTGGAGTACAGCTAAACACAAAATAAAAGAATCTTGATAGAAAAATCTCAGACACCTAATGACTTCACCTCCTCCTTGCACTAAAGGCATAGAGAATGATTGGGGTTTGTGGGAAGTGAAGCGATACTTAACAGCTTTCCTGTGGTGCTCTTTGCCTCCCCCTGCTGGCCAGGAGTGATATTCCCAACAGTAATTGATGATCCCGTGGACTCACTGTGTCATTAGAATGAAAGCTGTGATTTTGTTTCGTCTGTCCACAGCACATTCTCCCAAAAGGATTTTGGCTTCCTCAGGTAAGTTTTGGTAGACTCCAATTTGGCTTTTTTGCGTTTCTGTATCAGCAGTGGGGTCCTCCTGGGTCTCCTACCATAGCATCCCTTTTCATTCAGATGGCGACTAATAGTGTGAGTTGACACATTTGTACCCTGTGCCTGAAGGTCAGCATCAATTTGTCTGGAAGTTGATTGAGGTTCTTTATCCACCATACGAATAATCCTTGTTGTAATCTTTGATCAATTTTTCTCTTTCGTCCACAGAGATTAGCTACAGTGCCATGGGCTGTAAACTTCTTGACAATGTTGCGCACAGTGGACACAGGAACATTAAAGGGATAGTAAACCCCAACATTTTCTTTTAGGATTCAGATAGAACATACAATTTTAAACAACTTTCCAATTTACTTCTATTATCAAATTTGCTTCATTCTCTTGTTATCCATTGCTGAAGGAGCAGTATTGCACTACTGGCAGCTAGCTGAAAACATCTAGTTAGCCAATCACAAGAGACAAATGTGTGCAGGCATCAATTAGCAGCAGCTTCCACTAGTGTATGATATGTGCGTATTGATTTTTTATCAAGGGATACCAAGAAAATGAAGCACATTTGAAAATAGAAGTGAATTTAAAAGGGTCTTAAGATTACATGTTCTAGCTGAATCATGCAAGTTTAATTTTGACTTTCCTATCCCTTTAAGATCTCTGGAGATGGACTTGTAACCTTGTGATTGTCCATGCTTTTCTACAATTTTTGTTCTCAAATTTTCAGACAATTCTTTGCTGCTCGGGCTGGTATACGTATTTTAAAAACTGCTGATTTTCACGCACAACCATCTCTAGGGTTTACAGAGAATGGTCTGAGAAAGAGAAAATATCCAGTGAGTGGCAGTTGTATGGACGAAAATGCCTTGTTGATGTCAGAGGTCAGAGGAGAATGGGCAGAATGGTTCGAGATGATAGAAAGGCAACAGTAACTCAAATAACCACTTGTTACATCCAAGGTATGTATAATACCATCTCTGAATGCACAACACGTCGAACCTTGAAGCAGATGGGCTACAGCAGCAAAACACCACACCGGGTACCACTTCTGTCAGCTAAGAACTGAGGCTACAATTCACACAGGCTCAATAGAAGATTGGAAAAACATTGCCTGGTCTGATGAGTCTCGATTTCAGCTGTGATATTCAGATGGTAGGGTCAGAATTTGGTGTAAACAACATGAAAGCATGGATCCATCACGCCTTATATCAACGGTTCAGGCTGGTGGTGGTGTAATGATGTGGGGGATATTTTCTTGAGCCACTTTGGGCCCCTTAGTACCAATTGAGCATAATTTAAATGCCACAGCCTACCTGAGTATTGTTGCTGACCATGTCCATTCCTTTATGACTACAGTGTACCCATCTTCTGATGGCTACTTCCAGCAGGATAATGCACCATGTCATAAAGTTCAAATCATCTCAAACTGGTTCCTTGAACATGACAATTTGTTCACTGTACTCCAATGCCCTCCACAGTCACCAGATATCAAACCAATAGAGCTCCTTTGGGATTTGGTGGAACAGGAGATTTGTATCATGGATGTGCAGCTGACAAATCTGCAGCAACTGCGTGATGCTATCATGCCAATATGGACCAAAATCTCGGAGGAATGTTTCAAACACCAATTCTCATACTTATGGGTGCAAGCAGTCTCTGTCTCACCTCTGACAGATAATAATATCAAGCGTAGAAATGGCTGCAGCACTCCAATTTCTTTTAAGAATATTTTATTACAAGCAGTGAAAGACAGGCGACGTTTCGGGCTTCTACCCTTTCTCAAGCCAAGTGATTAGTGCATAATACAAGATCACTTTTTATAAGCAATACATGTGACCAACAACAGGTGTATTTAATACAATTACTAAGGTTTGGTATCTTAAAGGAACAGTATCTTCATGTCACAGACATGGTTTATTCTTTCATATTTTTCGTTTTTTTTTTAAAACATATCTAAAATTTATGTGATATTATAATGATCATTGTAACCAAACATGTGATAATGTGAAAAAAACAACTTCAACTATTAATTGTGAATTACGTGCAAATATCTGTTAGTGCATTATATAAAAATTACTTGATAAGTAATCGTATTTAATTTGTTCAAGAATTCAGTAGAATCCTCCAGGTAAGAAGATAATTTAGACACTATTGGTTTGAGTACTCTGTCTAGAAAGGTGGCCACATTAGATAAAACAGAGTCAATGCTGGTGACTATCTAGATAGGCTCAGTAGCTTCTGATTGGTTGCTGCACATAGATGCCTCGTGTGATTGGCTCACCCATACGCATGGCTGTTTCTTCAACAGAGGATATTTAAAGACTGAAGCAAATTAGCTAATAGAAGTAAATTGAAATTTTGTTTAAAATTGTATTCTCTACCTGAATCATGAAAGAAAAAAATGTGGCTTTAGTGTCCCTTTAAATTGTTTATAGTATAAGCTAGGAAAGGGACACTGACTGAAACTGTGAAAAAGAGAACTGGAGGTAATCTTACTAGATATATGCCAGTATAAGCGTTAAAAAGAGGAAGATGGGGGCGGAGTGAAGAGCTGAACCAGCAGGACGCACTTTAGAGGAGCTCCTGATCCACATTTGCAATATAAGTGCTATTTGGGTGCTTTTAACAGTTATCTGTGACTCCAAATTGGATATATCTATAAAAGACCTCAAAGGAGAGTGAAGGCTGCTTTTCATGGTGTATTCCAGCCTATGCTGTTCAGCCAAATCAAACGTTTCTGTTTTACAGGCCGTGGAGTTTTTTAAGCTGCCGCATGTCCCCCCCGGACATGAGTAGTCCTACTTGACTACACATATTACATGAAGATGGATACTGACTCAATCTGTGCTATGCTAGAAGACCATTATGCTGATCTGAGAACTTTGATAGCGCAATCTTTTACAAGCTGTTTTGCTCCATGTGGCCATCAAGATGGCGTCTGGGAGCCAGAGACTCTTAATGATCGCTTGGGACTTAATAAATGTAAGAGACTAAATGACAAGGCGGACTCAATGGCATTAGATCCAGACATAACTTCCCTCCCTGTCACTGTTAGGGATGCAGTGAATGCCGCTGTGAGCCTAGATGTGGAGGCACAAGGAGCCGTTCCCTTGAGCGGGGGGGAGACAGCTCAGATCCCCTTGCCTCGGGATGCAACTGACAGGGAGCTTGCCTGCATAGAATTTGTGACTTACAACAAAATCCCTGCACAAGAAATTACCCTATGCCATGTGGGAGTGACTCATCGGGCTCTGCATCACCAGCGCTTTGTGCTTGGGGGCTCTATTTTCGCCGAATGTGGCGATCAGAAGACTGCTACGGTAGAGAAGGAGACTGATCCTAATGGACCGCTAGCGCTCGGAAGAAAAGGTAGCGTCCTTCCAGCTGCCATGAGAGGGATACTTGACACAACTAAACTCCTGCTGCATCAGAGAGCCTTAAGGGAGCAGGTATTTTCCTCCTGCAGAGACATGCTTGCGCAGAGATCAGAGATGCTTCTGGTTGAAGGTGAGGGGCAATGTATGGCAGACTCCTGCACAATCACTAAAACTGGAGTGGGTTAATCACCTTGCTTCTAATATGTCGTAAACTTAGCACTATGACCCCTCTCTTACCAACACATTGTTGACTCGTGAGCTCCATTCTAAGAGGACTGTAATTTGTCGCCCACTCATGTCGGACTTTCGGGTCATTATATGGGATTGCTGTCCCTTTCAGCTTCAAGTTAACTCTTCCATAGGAACATTTTTAGCACTGTAATTGCATAAGTATTTTTCTATATTGTATGTTTATTATTACCTACTTTAGTGTGTGGGAAGTGTAATATGCTGGATCTATTGATCAATTGGGGGGTACATTGTCTGTCTCACATATAATATTACGGTATATTGCATTTATATTCCCCTATTAGTTACTTGACAGGGACTGCTAAAACTTTTAGTTATTGGGACTAGCCCCGATGTCTAAGAATGTTTGTGATATGAGCCCTCTAGGTAGACAAATTACTTATAGCTTTTTATGCTGTTAACTAACCACTCTCTCATATACAGCTGGGTTATACATCTGTAATGTGTCGCATGCAATTTGGTGGCCCACGACTACTGTTAAATTTGGAATTATTTTCTGTAACCCCAAGTTATTGCATCTCATATGACCTGCATGCAAATTGTTATACTATTTTCCTTGCTGAAAATTAGCAGACAGATTAAACTCCTATCTTGCATTTAGCAAAGTAGATTGTTTCACTTCTTATGGATCATCTTATACTGTTACATAGGTTATTGTTAAAAGTAAAAATGTGTTCCTGTCTGGACCTTTGGGGACTTATTTATTGATTTACTTCATTGACTGTTTTTATTTCTTGCTTCAAGGGTCCTTCATGCCTTATACATAGTACTTTTTTCAGTTTGTGTATTATTTCAGACCTGCGTGTCCGAATCTCTTGTTTGTATCTTTTGGAACAGGGGTCCTGCGTGCCCCCAATTGTCACTTTTCTTTTCAAACCAAATAAAAAAAAAAAAAAAAAAGAGGAAGATGGATAACGTACTCACTTTCTGACATATTAAAAAAAAAATTAGTAGCATAACACCACTATATCACCTTTCTTTCTTTTTTTATGTACGTCTTTGCAACCCTCATAAACTTTTGAATATCACATATCTTGACTAATACAGCTTAATCTCTGTAACAAAGGCTCAATTACACAAATGAAAAGTGCAGGGGACAAAGGACAACCTTGTCTAACTCCAGAGTCCAGACTAATACATACTTTATCAGACAAAAAACATTTACCAAAACTTTACTCACAATTCCATCATATAAGCATCTAGCCCACCCAAGATACTTCCCAGGTTTACCTGTTTTCTTTAAAACTCCAAACATAAACTCATGAGCAACTCATATGCTTTTTTTTTTCTTTTCAAAGTCAACGTTAGCCACTGCAACAGATTGCTTACACCTCTTGTTGTACCATATAACATCTTGCAGACAAATCAGACCATCAGCAATCTGTCTACCAGGCACAGGCACTTGTAAAAAACACAAAAGGAGTGGAGCAAAATGGATATTGAAGCTCTAAAACTAATATGCTCAGAGAAATAAAGTCAATCAACAGGTTAATACTAATTCCCAGTTAAAGAGCGCTGTTTTTTGGGGATATACTAAAAAAAAAACCTGCTAATTCAATATTACAAATATGAGCGCAGTGTCAAAACATTTAATGAAGTATAAATTTAAAACAGATAAATGTGAATGGCACAAGTAGCAAAAGGCACAAAAAGCACATGCAATTGCATTTTAAAAGTGCAATCAGTCTCAATTTGCTCAGTTCATAAAAAATAAAATAGACGAGCAACGCGTTTCAGAGGTACTCCTCCTTTTTCAAGCACAAGTTCCTCTACTCTCGATATGTTGTTTTATATGTTTCACCCAGAAGCATATCAAGTTTAAAATTAACATTTTTTTTAAATGTTTTTTTTTTTTTAATGTAAATTTTAAACTTGATATGCTTCCATTTGAAACATATATAAGAACATACCGGGAGCAGAGGAACTTGAGCTTGAAAAAGGAGAAGTTCCTCTGAAACGTGTTGCTCGTCTATCAGCAGTTCCATAGAACACCTGTTTGCAGGAGGTCTTGCCTGGAAAATACCGAACACTGCACTGAGCAGCACAACACTACCTGTGAATTACATTTACAGAGGACAGCTGCAGACTTGATGTGTCTTTGTTAACACGGATTACTTTGCTGATTACACCAAGGTCCAAGGCTGAGATTGGAACCACACTTCATCAGTTACGGTGTAAGTAACTAATGAAAACCTTTCTAACTTAATCTGTTTTTTTCGTCTTCTATTTCCAGAATCATCATTCTAATATTGAACTTTAGCTTGCTCTTTATCATTTGGGTCTTTTTATGAACTGAGCAAATTGAGACTGATTGCACTTTTAAAATGCAATTGTATGTGCTTTTTGTGCCTTTTTCTACTAGTGCTATTCACATTTACCTGTTTTTAATTTATGCTTCATTAAATTTTTTGACCCTGCGCTTAACATTTGTAATATTGAATTAGCAGGTTTTATTTTTGGGGGGTTGCAGCACACACTTGTTCCTCAACCACAATCTTACCAACTACATTGTTAATTCTGTCAGCCACTACCTTTGTAATCACTTTATAGTCTACATTCAACAGGCTTAAGGAAGCATTTTTTTACAGAAAGGGTGGTGGATTCATGGAATGAACTTCCATTTGAGGTGGTCAACACAAAGACTGTAAAGGAATTTAAAAATGCCTGGGACATGCATAAGGCTATCCTAAGGAAAAGGTAACATGTAATATGGGTAGACTTGATGGGCCTTTTTGGTTCTTATCTACCGTCAAAATTTATGTTTCTATGTTTCTATGTTAAATACACATTCTGTAAAGCCCATTTCATCTCCCTCATTCCTGCTTACTCCTTAAACTGCTTGGCAACCCATTAATCTAAAAAACTCATATTTAATTTCCATATATAATATCTTATACGACCTTCTTTGAATGTTCCTGAAATAAAAAATAAAGTCAATACAAGACTTTGCTGACCAATCCTTACTGAAATAAGTAAAACCTTTATCTGAGCTTTTATTAACTTTTAAAGCATCTTTAAGACCATATACAATAAGTATTTCAATCAAGTCTTGACTTGTCAAGAGATCCCTTCCCCACACTTTCCCTATCTTCCTCACACAAAACACAATCTCCCCCACCATAACTGTGAGACCTCGTCCACCCAAAAACAAACCTAACCTAGAAAATAATTCCTGATATTTATGCTCCTGCAAATAGTAAAATAAACAGTATGATAATAACACCACTAAACTAAAAAACAAATAATAAAGCCCTCCTTCTAACAACATGTTCCACCCTTAAAATGTTAAAACCACCACCCACAAACAAAAAACCCACACCACCATTTATTTCAGTAGTATGTGATCAAACAGATGGTCCAAGAGTCCACTTTGCCTATTTAAATTCTGACGACAAAAAAAAACACACTTCTTAAGACAAAAAAATATTGTTTTTTTAACTTAGACAAAGCCTATACTAA
The DNA here is from genome assembly GCF_027579735.1 of Bombina bombina. Lineage (NCBI taxonomy): Eukaryota > Metazoa > Chordata > Amphibia > Anura > Bombinatoridae > Bombina > Bombina bombina. The sequence continues at coordinate 423,567,452 of NC_069504.1, forward strand.
ATACATTCAGTGAAGCAATTTTAAGTGACATATTTACATATTTTAAACAGTAACATACATCTAATTTTTTCTAATAGACTTCTTAAAATCAGAGGCAGAATACTTTTTGCCTTTCACCAGCCCTGGTACTCAAAGTCTTTGCAGACTGTTCATTTTCCAATTCGGAAAGGCAAGAGTTTGTTGAAATTGCCTAACTTGTGCAGCTTCCAGATAAGCAGGTTCCCCTGCTGAAGAGTTTGAAAAATCAGCAATCACCTCTAAACTCACAGTACTCGGAGTGCTCAGGGCTAGTACTATTGTCAATAATATTGTCACTGTCTTGAGACGCAAGTTCAGTGTTTCTGCTTCTTCACATCAGAATCAATAACCCAGTTCCCCCTTCAGCAAAAGCCAAATCAGGTACAGGTCTCACCAGCATGGTCACTAGCAAAAACAGCAGATTAATCACATATCAAGGAATGCTGCATCCCCAATAGCAGCAAGAACTCAACTCGGAAGAGGATTCAGGGCAGAGGAGCAGGTCCTGAGTGAGCACTACTAACAACTCCCTCTATGGGCCTTGTCAGTGAAGTGCAGCCATATTCCTCTAAGGACATTGGGCAAGGAGTACACGTCTGGTTACCTCCTTCACCTATAGGAAGACTTTTCCCAGGTTCAAAATACAAATACATACAGAAAAAGTAGCCATCTCCCAGGAACGAACAACAACTCAGTGCTTGTCTATGGCATGGTTACATGGGAGTAGCTTCTTTTAGCCTAATTGTGCTTTTCACAGAGGAGCACTTTGCTAAAGTATATCAGTCTGACCCCACCTAACAAGGTCAGTCCCAAGGGAAAGTCTCCCTAAGGGTGATGGAGGAAACCACATGCGGACTCCTTGCCCAATGTGTTTAGAGGGTTATGGCTATATCTCACTAATGATATCCAAAGGAGGCCAAAACGATTTTTTGGGGGGTTGCTGGTTCCCTTGTTCATAGGAGGATTGCTTGGTATTTAGGAATTGGACTGACCTTGTCAGGCAGAATCAGACTAATTTAGTAAAGTTTTCCTCTGTAAAAAGCACAATTGGGCTAAAAGAAGCTACTCCCAGGTGGTAATCAAGCAATATAACAAGCCACAGAGCGGTTGCTCGTTCCTGGCAGATTGCTTTTCTTTCTGTATGTATTTGTAAAATACATTTTGCATTTATGCTAAACTCCTCCCATAACGGGTTTGATATTTCTATAAAACAATATTTCTATTGAGCTGTAATTATGGTTTGTTCAAACATTTGTTCCGTTTTTGTTTTATGTAAATAATTATTTGAAAAAGTTACTGTAAATAAAAACTAAATTTATGCTTACCTGATAAATTAAGTTATTTCATGGTGGTGAGAGTCCACAATCCATTATGCATGGGATTCATTTCCTAGAGCACGTCATCCTTCCCATCTCGTTGATATGCCAGTCGTATGAATAGCAAAGCAGGAGAAATAGCAAAGAAAGGAAGGAAAGGACAAAGCAGGGAAAATAGAGGTTTAAAAATGTACTGTATCCAAAATAAAAAAATATGGAAAAACTAATAAAATTGAGCAGACTCAAAGACTACCACCACCATTAAAGAAATTAATTTATCAAGTAAGCATAAATGTTGTTTTCTTTCATAAGGTGGCGAGAGATCCATGATCCATTACGCATGGGAACTTATGCCCAAGCTGTGGGGTCCACTAGTAATGTTTGGTGGGACAAAAACATATTTTGAAAAGGCAGTCACCTATTTTCAAGACACTGCTGCCTGGAGGATTTTCCTACCAAAGGCCACTTCCAATGAAGCAAAAATATCAAAATGGTAGAATTTTGTAAATGTATGATGACCATGTTTGCTGCCATGCAAAGCTGTTGAACAGAAGCTTTATTTTTGAAAGCCCAGGAAAAAGAAACAGATCTGGTTGAGTGTGCTGTTATACGTTTTGGAGGAGGCTTACCTGCCTCCAAATAAGCTTAGTGGATCATAAACTTTAATTAAGAAGCTAAAAGTAGCATCTGAAGCCTTTTGGCCTTTACGTGGCCCCCAAGAAATAAACAATAAGATTAGAAAATTGCCTAAAAATGTTTAAAGCTCTTCATCCAAATTATCTTTAATTTGAATTTTGAGGATTAGGACAAAACTAAGGAACTACAATCTCTTCATTGATATTATCAGAAGAAAACCTTTGGTGAGAAGTCCTTTTTTTTTTTTTTTAAACAGCTTTATTTTGGTGAAAAATAATATAAGGAGGATCACAAGAAAGATCTGATAACGCAGATACTCTTCTAGCTGAGATTGCTAGAAGAAACAAAACCTTCCAAGAAAGGTACTTGATGTCTAAAGAATGTATTGTTTCAAATGGAGAAACCTGCCAGATTCTTAGAATCAAATATAGATTCCAAGTAGGAGAGATAAGTTTAATAACCAGACGGATCCTAACTAAGGCCTGAACAAAATTCTTAATGTCAGGTAGTTTTGCAATTGTTGCAGATAAACCTTGTTATAAAACCAGAAAGGGTTAGATTTCGGTCTGGAAGAATCTTGTTTCTGAGAAGAGATGGAGGATCTTTGGTTCCTTGACTGATAAAAATAAATGGAAATGGTTGGAGGATATATTCTTTCCCTTGTCCTGAGGAAGGAAAGCTTCTTTACCTCAAGTTACAGTAGAAATCATAGCATTTAGATCAAGTCCAAACAAAATTGTCCCCTTAAAAGGAAGAGATAGAAGTATAGATATTGATACCATGTCAGCTGACCAAGATTTAAGCCACAAGGCTCTCCTTGTCAAGACTGACAACACCATGTTTTTGGCATTTAATTTGATAATGTCAACAATAGCATCACAGATAAATGAATTTGCCAACTACACAAGATTTAAGGAAGATTGAAAATCTTCCTTAGCAGAATTATCTAACATCTGTTCAAGTAAATTGTCACACTAAAGAGTAGAGGCCGCTGCTACACAAGCAATACTAATGGCTGTTTTAAACAAATAACCAGCTTGAAGGAAGGCCTTTATGTGAAAAGACTCTAATTTCCTGTCCATAGGGTCTTCAAAGGAAGTCCAATCCTCTAAAGGGATAGTAGTGCTACTAAGCATGAATAGGACCTCTGTTGAAATAGCTTACACAGAATATAAAATGAGCAATATAGCTCTTGAAAATTAAAGGAAAACTTACCTCCTCCTTAGTGACAAGGCATACACGACTGCTGAACAATCCCTCAGCGCACAGAAAGAATTTGGTGGCTTTCAAGTGCCAGGAAAACATTTTAACCCCCACAGTGCTTTACTGCTTCTGCCACACAGAATAATGCATGGAAAAAAACAGAGCACTCCACTATGCGGGCAGTGCCATAAATGTCAGAATAGAAATGTTGCAGAAAGATAAGATTGTGCGCATCGTATGGAGTGCAATAACAGAGCCGCAGTTACAAAGATAAAAGTGCCTAAGAAGTAAAGTTAATTAAAAAACCACCAGAGCCCTAGGAAAAATAATCAAAAATCTGTGTATAGCCAACAGAGGTTCTTACTGCCCCATAGTCTCCATAGAAATTGACATTAAAGAATACTTTGTTAAATCTGCTATATTAAAAGTCCCCTAGCTTTGATGTTGAATTACTAAATGTATTTGCTAAAAGCCTGTGGGCTATGTGAGTGCCATTGGTGGTGGCATTTACTTGTCAAGCACCCAGACCAATATGCTTACCAGCTGTAGCAAGTACTGTATCCAAGTTGTAAAAATTACTGTGTCCAGTGGATAGTGTATCCTTGTGCTGAGCACATTACAGCAGAGGATATTAGTGGGGAGTATATCGACTACACAACAGGAGGAGGCTAGGGACCTGTCCTTGCGACACCTATGGCAGGCTTGTGACTAACTCCTTCACCGAGAGTGATTGTGTCACTGCCCCATACTCTAATCTCCCCCCTGACTCTCAACTTCAGTTCTCTGAGGGGGGAAATGGGCCTTAAATCAGACTGAGAATCTATCTCAACAAAAATTCAAGAGCAGCTCAATAATTCACCAATCTCCAGTAAGTCAAATATTAGACTGACATACTAGTGAGATGGAAGGGATGAGGTGCTCTTGAAAGTTTTTAGGACTCTTTGCCTCCTTCCAGTGGCTAGGAACTTCTGTCTTGAACTTTTCTGGTGTCCCAGATTGTCCTGAATTTGAATACTCTGCTTCTCACATTGTTCCACATCCCTACTGAAGCTTGCCACTTGGGCCTTACTCTTTAACTGCAGTGGAGATTTTCTGGGAGGACCACAAGGGGTACCTGGGCTGCAGCTGTGGGCCAGCCAGTATGCTTGTGGCTGGTCATGCGCACATTAGGTATTCCTTTACCTAGGGGAATTTGTGGCATGTGGATTCAGCAGTGTTACACACAGTAAATACATGTGGCTACTTGAAATTATGCAATATATAAAATATTTCTTATGAAAAATACCCTCTAAGTCTTGGAAAGGGCAGACCCTGATCCTGCTATGCAAGAAATGTTCCACTGAAGCTTCATAGTACCTACATGAATATCAAAATTAAGCCATAGCTCTACAGGAAAGGACAATAGTCCAAAAAGGTGATAGAACATCCATGGACAAATTTAGGGAACAATATGAACACTGAAAACAAGAAAAAAAATATTCTAAGGCTTGTGATAAAAACAGATCTCTCACTAAATAGGAGGAGTGCAGAAACCTGAGCCTGCAGGTAACAAACGGACAAAATCTTGTTAACGATAAATTACAAGACTGCTGGAATCCCCTTGCTAAGGCCAAATAGTGATAGATATGTAACAGGTCTGCAGAATGCACTTCCAATTCTCAGAACTGGAAAATCCACAATTTTTAAAGATTATGACAGGTAAAGAACACAAAATAAACAAAGTATAGTGTGAGGCTTTGTTGTTGTTTTTTACTATACACAATTAAACATGTTTCATAATAATACCAAGATTTTGTGTTATGATCCATTAACAAAATGTAAATACAATTAAAATAATGTGCTTGTGTTATGCCTTGTGTATGTGTCCACTGATTCATCTTTTCTTGGTCTATTTTCTTCAACTTAGCAATTACATTCATGGAATTCTTATAACAGCAACTAATCTTGTAACACAAATCCCATCACAGTTATTCACATTATGATGGATAAAGATACTATGTTATTTCTGCTGTTTTTATATCTGTAACTTAATTAGCCCCCAAAAATGTGGTCCCCATTATATGACCCCAAGCTAATGTCAGTTTAGGAAATAATCTTTACAGGAGAGACTGGTGATTTATTTTACAGCTCAAACATGGAAAAAAATCTTTTTTCTGTCTGCAATATGGATATAGCAATTATTGGAAAAGCCTGCAGCGAAATCTGCTTACCAAACAGCAATGTCTCTAGATTAAACCATCAAATACCAGACAAACAACCAAATTATTGCAAAATAATGAAATCAGTAATTTGTCATTTAAAGTGTTATGTTGTTCCTGTAATTTCTTTAATTAATAAGGCTACAAACTATGCACTATAATGCTGCATTTATAGCATGTCTAAACACTAATAAGGACTCTCTAGTACAGACTGAATACTGGTACTGCCACCAAGTAAAACATAACTGTCAACTGTTTACCTGCAGCTGCTAGTTTATCTCTCTGTACATCACTGACCACAGACAGAAACATTTTATTGTAATTCCCTTGTGCAACTCCTTATCACACATGAACACAAGGGTTACACCAAATATTTTTCTGAAACAAAACGGCTATTTGATTTAGTCTTATTATTGCTTTCAGATGACATCCTGTTATGATCCCTGTTCCATAAAACTGATGTTTTGTTTTTTTAATTATATATTTACTATTAATTTACAATATTTTGTATTACACATTATATATATATATATATATATATATATATATACACACACACAGTATATATGTTATCCCTAGGTTTATAATAGCCCGAATTATAATATTACCTACATGCATAAACTTGCTTGCATTAGTTTTGATTATTCTAGTCTTCTGGTATTCAAGTTCTGCAAAAAGACTCAGGTTTTAGTTTTAAGATATATTAAAGGGACATAAAACAGTTTGAGATCTGTGCATTTCCTAAAAGGGGTAATTAATTAAAAAATAGTTTGTATAAAAAAATGTTTCAAAATTGCTGGTAAGTATTTTAAAATAATTTTCAAAAATAAGCAAAATTAATTACATAGCTTAGATTCCTGGAGCAGCCAACACATCCCCTATTATCAGTGTTTAGACACAGGCATTGTATTTCAACTGAGTTCACAGCTTCTAGGCATGCTCCAGCAGATAATCCCTATTCACTTTTGCATTCTACCAAAACAACAAAAGATACGGCCATAGAAGGAAATGTGTGGAGGGAGTTAGAGCTTTACAATTCAGAAACTAAAAAGAAAAGGTTAATGGTGAGGCACTGCAGTATACATTTTCAGGTAAAGTAATTAAAGTACATATTAAATTTTGTCTCTATCCCAACTTGTTTTATGTCCCTTTAAATATCAAGATCCTGCGTACTATTAACGGTAACTAAGACACTCATTTCTCTCCCCAATCTATATAAGATCATACAACAATATTCAGACATATCGGGTTATAAAATAAATTTGGACAAATGTGAAGCTCTTCCAAATGGCTTACCTAAACACACTATCAAATTGATAGAAACACATTTTTACTTCAAATGGGTTAAAAACTAAATAAAATATTTAGGAGTTAAATTAACAACACAATCTACACAATTATACTAAGCAAATTATATCCCTCTATATAAATCAATATGATCTGACAGCAAAGTGGAAGAAGTATAATTTCTCTTGGTACGGTGGACTGTCATCGATCAATATGAATGTTGTCCTAAAAAACTTGAATTTATTTTGTACCTTACCGATCAAAATAGAGGGATTGGATTTACATAAGTTTCTTAGAGACTCTAAACATGCAAGAATCTCCCAAGACATTCTTAAATGACACACAACTAGGTGGAGTAGGAGTTCCCAATCTGGTAGATTACTACTCGCCAGCTAGATTGGCCCAGCACTCTTTATTAGGTCGGACACAAGATGATGTGTTATGGAATAAGCTAGAAGCTAGTATAGGAGGGTACAACTCGCCAGATAATATCTTGTGGAACAGAGAAAATTATAAACCTAATGATAATTACCATAGCCCGATCACTAGGACGACAGTTAAACATATAGGCTTGGCTAATAAGGACTACCCACTAACTCATTAATTAGACCTTTAAAAACATAATTTATGCTTACCTGATAAATTTATTTCTCTTGTAGTGTGTTCAGTCCACGGGTCATCCATTACTTATGGGATATATTCTCCTTCCCAAAAGGAAGTTGCAAGAGGATCACCCAAGAAGAGCTGCCATATAGCTCCTCCCCTCACATGTCATATCCAGTCATTCGACCGAAACAAGACGAGAAAGGAGAAACTATAAGGTGCAGTGGTGACTGGAGTTATAATTTTAAAATTTAGAACCTGCCTGAAAAAGACAGGGCGGGCCGTGGACTGAACACACTACAAGAGAAATAAATTTATCAGGTAAGAATAAATTATGTTTTCTCTTGTTAAGTGTGTTCAGTCCACGGGTCATCCATTACTTATGGGATACCAATACCAAAGCCAAGTACACGGATGATGGGAGGGACAAGGCAGGAACATTAAACAGAAGGAACCACTGCCTGTAGAACCTTTCTCCCAAAACCAGCCTCCGAAGAAGCGAAAGTGTCAAATTTGGAAAATTTGGAAAAAGTATGAAGTGAAGACCAAGTTGCAGCCTTGCAAATCTGTTCAACAGAGGCCTCATTCTTAAAGGCCCAGGTGGAAGCCACAGCTCTGGTGGAATGAGCTGTAATTCTTTCAGGAGGCTGCTGTCCAGCAGTCTCATAGGCTAAACGAATTATGCTACGAAGCCAAAAAGAGAGAGAGGTAGCCGAAGCCTTTTGACCTCTCCTCTGTCCAGAGTAAACGACAAACAGAGAAGAAGTTTGTCTAAAATCTTTAGTTGCCTGTAAGTAGAACTTCAGAGCACGGACCACGTCTAGATTATGCAAAAGACGTTCCTTCTTTGAAGAAGGATTAGGACATAATGATGGAACAACAATCTCTTGATTGATATTCCTGTTAGAAACAACCTTAGGTAAAAACCCAGGTTTAGTACGCAGAACTACCTTATCTGAATGAAAGATCAGATAAGGATAATCACAATGTAAGGCAGATAACTCAGAGACTCTTCGAGCCGAGGAAATAGCCATCAAAAACAAAACTTTCCAAGATAAAAGCTTAATATCAATGGAATGAAGGGGTTCAAACGGAACACCCTGAAGAACTTTAAGAACCAAGTTTAAGCTCCACGGAGGAGCAACAGCTTTAAACACAGGCTTAATTCTAGCCAAAGCCTGACAAAAGGCCTGGACGTCTGGATGCTCTGCCAGACGTTTGTGTAAAAGAATAGACAGAGCTGAAATCTGTCCCTTTAGCGAACTAGCGGATAAACCCTTTTCTAAACCCTCTTGTAGAAAAGCTAATATCCTAGGAATCCTAACCTTACTCCATGAGTAACTCTTGGATTCGCACCAATATAAATATTTACGCCATATCTTATGGTAAATTTTTCTTGTCACAGGTTTCCGAGCCTGTATTAATGTATCAATAACCGAATCCGAAAACCCACGCTTTGATAGAATCAAGCGTTCAATTTCCAGGCAGTCAGCCTCAGAGAAATTAGGTTTGGATGGTTGAAAGGATCCTGAATTAGAAGGTCCTGCCTCAGAGGAAGAGACCATGGTGGACAGGACGACATGTCCACTAGGTCTGCATACCAGGTCCTGCGTGGCCACGCAGGCGCTATCAGAATTACCGATGCCCTCTCCTGTTTGATCCTGGCAATCAGCCGAGGTAGCAACGGAAATGGTGGAAACACATAAGCTATGTTGAAAACCCAAGGGGCTGCTAATGCATCTACCAGCACCGCTCCCGGGTCCCTGGACCTGGATCCGTAACAAGGAAGCTTCGCGTTCTGGCGAGATGCCATGAGATCCAGATCCGGTTTGCCCCAACGACGAATCAGTTGAGCAAATACCTCCGGGTGAAGATCCCACTCTCCCGGATGAAAAGTCTGGCGACTTAGGAAATCCGCCTCCCAGTTCTCTACGCCTGGGATGTGAATCGCTGACAGGTGGCAAGAGTGAGACTCTGCCCAGCGAATTATCTTCGAGACTTCCAACATCGCTAGGGAACTCCTGGTTCCCCCTTGATGATTGATGTAAGCCACAGTCGTGATATTGTCCGAATGAAATCTGATGAACCTCAGCTTCGCTAACTGAGGCCAAGCTAGAAGAGCATTGAATATTGCTCTTAATTCTAGAATGTTTATTGGGAGGAGTTTTTCCTCCTGAGTCCACGATCCCTGAGCCTTCAGGGAATTCCAGACTGCTCCCCAGCCTAGAAAGCTGGCATCCGTTGTTACAATCGTCCAATCTGGCCTGCGAAAGGTCATTCCTTTGGACAGATGAACCGGTGACAACCACCAGAGAAGCGAATCTCTGGTCTCCTGGTCCAGATTTAGCAAAGGGGACAGATCTGAGTAATCCCCGTTCCATTGACTGAGCATGCATAGTTGCAGCGGTCTGAGATGCAGGCGTGCAAATGGCACTATGTCCATTGCCGCGACCATTAAGCCGATTACCTCCATGCACTGAGCTACTGATGGGCTTGGAACGGAATGAAGGACACGGCAAGCATTGAGAATCTTTGATAACCTGGACTCCGTCAGGTAAATCTTCATCTCTACAGAATCTATAAGAGTCCCTAGAAAAGGAACCCTTGTGAGTGGTAACAGAGAACTCTTTTCCACGTTCACTTTCCACCCATGCAACCTCAGAAATGCTAGAACTATCTCTGTATGAGACTTTGCATTCTGAAAACTTGACGCTTGTATCAGAATGTCGTCTAGGTACGGAGCCACCGCTATGCCTCGTGGTCTTAGTACCGCCAGAAGTGAGCCCAGAACCTTCGTAAAAATTCTCGGGGCCGTGGCTAACCCGAAGGGAAGAGCCACAAACTGGTAATGCCTGTCTAGAAAGGCAAACCTCAGGTACCGATAATGATCTTTGTGAATCGGTATGTGAAGGTAAGCATCCTTTAAGTCCACCGTGGTCATATATTGACCCTCTTGGATCATGGGTAGGATGGTTCGAATGGTTTCCATCTTGAACGATGGTACCCTTAGGAATTTGTTTAAGATCTTTAAGTCCAAGATTGGTCTGAAGGTTCCCTCTTTTTTGGGAACCACAAATAGATTTGAGTAAAATCCTTGTCCTTGTTCCGATCGCGGAACTGAGTGGATCACCCCCATGATTAAGAGGTCTTGTACACATTGTAGAAATGCCTCTCTCTTTACTAGGTTTGTCGATAACCTCGAAAGATGGAACCTCCCTTGTGGAGGAGAGGTTTTGAAATCCAGAAGGTATCCCTGAGATATAATCTTTAACGTCCAGGGATCCTGCACATCTCTTGCCCAAGCCTGGGCAAAGAGAGAAAGTCTGCCCCCCACTAAATCCGTCTCTGGATAGGGGGCCCTGACTTCATGCTGTCTTAGGGGCGGGAGTAGGCTTTCTGGCCTGCTTGCCCTTGTTCCATGACTGGTTGCCTTTCCAACCTTGTCTGTAACGAGCAGTAGTTCCTGTTTTGGAGCGGAGGAAGACGATGCTGCTCCTGCCTTGAAGTTACGAAAGGCACGAAAATTATACTGTTTGGCCTTTGGTTTGGCCCTGTCCTGAGGAAGGGTGTGGCCCTTACCTCCCATAATGTCAGCAATAATTTCCTTCAAGCCGGGCCCGAATAAGGTCTGCCCTTTGAAAGGAATGTTAAGTAGTTTAGACTTGGAAGTTACATCCGCTGACCAGGATTAAAGCCAGAGCGCTCTGCGCGCCTGTATGGCGAATCCGGAATTTTTAGCCGCAAGTTTGGTTAGATGTACTACGGCATCTGAAACAAACGCATTAGCTTGCTTAAGGGTTCTAACTTTGCTCAAGGCCTCATCCAACGGCTCTGTGCGAATCGCCTCTTCCAGAGACTCAAACCAGAATGCCGCTGCAGCCGTGACAGGCGCAATGCATGCAAGAGGCTGCAATATAAAACCCTGTTGAACAAATATTTTCTTAAGATAACCCTCTAATTTTTTATCCATTGGATCTGAGAAAGCACAGCTATCCTCCACCGGGATAGTGGTACGCTTGGCTAACGTAGAAACTGCTCCCTCTACCTTAGGGACCGTCTGCCATAAGTCTCTTGTGGTGGCGTCTATAGGGAACATTTTTCTAAATATCGGGGGAGGGGAAAAAGGCACACCGGGTCTATCCCACTCCTTACTTATAATTTCTGTAAGTCTTTTTGGTATAGGAAAAACGTCAGTACACACCGGTACTGCATAGTATCTATCCAACCTACACAATTTCTCTGGAATTGCCACCGTGTCGCAATCATTCAGAGCCGCTAATACCTCCCCTAGTAACACGCGGAGGTTCTCAAGCTTAAATTTAAAGTTTGAAATTTCTGAATCCGGTCTCCCCGGATCAGAACCGTCACCGACAGAATGAAGCTCACCGTCCTCATGTTCTGCAAATTGTGACGCAGTATCAGACATGGCTCTCGTGTCATCAGCGCGCTCTGTCCTTAACCCAGAGCTATCGCGTTTGCCCCTTAATTCGGGCATATTATATAATACTTCTTTCATAACATTAGCCATATCATGTAAAGTGATTTGTAAGGGCCTAGATGTACTAGGTGTCTCAATCCTACGCATCTCCCGAGCGGGAGACGCAGGTACTGACACGTGAGGAGAGTTAGACGGCATAACTTCCCCCTCGTTGTCTGGTGATAGCTTCTTTATCGGTACAGATTGACTTTTATTAAAGCAATATCAATACAATTGGTACACATCGTTCTATTGGGCTCCACATTGGCTTTTGAACATGATGAACAAACAGTTTCCTCTGAATCAGACATGTTTAAACAGACTTAGCAATGAAACTAACAAGCTTGGAAATCACTTTCAATAAGTTTACAAGCAATATAAAAAGACGCTGCAGCGCTTCAAAAATACAGATATAATTAAACAATTCTTAACAAGAAGTGTATTATTAGCAGAGGATTGCACCCATTAGCAAAAGGATGATTAACCCCTCAATACCCAAAACGGATAAAACAGATATCAATTAAGATTTAACGCTTTTAATCACAGTCAGCACACTGTCACAGATCTGCTGTGACTGATTACCTCCCTCACAAATGAAATTTGCAGATCCCTGAGCTCTCTAGAGACGTCCTGGATCAAGGAGGAAGAAGCAGAAAGACTGTGCAATAATTTTAACTGCGCAACAAGGCGCTAAAACAAGGGCCCTCCCACTCCAATCACAACAGTGGGAGCCATGATATAACGGTTTCCATGCAGAAAAATATGTTAGCCATGTGGAAAAAAATCATGCCCAAAGCGATTTATCACCAAAGTACCTCACAAAAACGAATAACATGCCAGTAAATGTTTTATTAACAAAACAACATTTTTCAATGTCATGCAAAGCTATCACTAAGCCTGCTACCAGTCGCTACCACTGCAGAGAAGGCTTAAGTATTATTTCAGTGTTAACAGTATTTTCTCAGTCAAATTCTAGTCCCTAGAATATAACTCGACTGCGCATACATTTATCAGCCTGATACCAGTTGCTACTACTGCATTTAAGGCTGTACTTACATCATATGGTAACAGCAGTATTTTCTTAGTCAATTCCATTCCCAGAAAATAAAGTACTGCACATACCTCATTTGCGGAGGACCCCGCATGCTATTCCCAGTTTCTGAAGTTACCCCACTCCTCAGAATGTCGAGAACAGCCAGTGGATCTTAGTTACGCCTGCTAAGATCATAGATAAAAAACGCAGGCAGTTTCTTCTTCCAAATACTGCCTGAGATAGAAAAACAGCACACTCCGGTCGGTGCCATTTAAAATAACAAACTTTTGATTGAAGAATAGTTAAGTAAAAACTCCACCTCCTCTCGCGACCTCCTTCTTTGTTGAGGGTTGCAAGAGAATGACTGGGTATGACATGTGAGGGGAGGAGCTATATGGCAGCTCTGCTTGGGTGATCCTCTTGCAACTTCCTGTTGGGAAGGAGAATATATCCCATAAGTAATGGATGACCCGTGGACTGAACACACTTAACAAGAGCAATATATAATACCAAGTGTCTCAAGAAGGCAGTTAGACAAATGGGCACAGAAGGACTTATATCATATAGCTCACTTCCTGGATAATAAAAGAATATTAACATAAACAACTACAACAGAAATTGGAGCCTATGCGATTACCATGGTTTTTATATTTACAGATAGCATCTGCTATATACACATGCATTAGTACCTTGCAGGAATTTAAAAACAAAACTAGTTTAGAGAATTATTGTAGCGCCTCAATCAGACAAAAACAAGCTGTTTCCCAAATGTATTTCTTTATACAAGAGATAAGGTCAATATCTAAATCAACTACGGCCCTTCACTGGGAAGGGGATATAGGTGAGGAGATAGACTTAGCTAAGTGGAACAGAATGTTTTTTAACTCCAGCAGAGGTCTGCTTAGCGCTGATCTAAGAGAGAATTGTATTAAAACTTTGTTTCATTGGTATCTAACACCATTAAAAACAGCACATATGTTCTAAGGGAGGCACCAGGAATTGTTATAGAGGCTGCTTAGAACCAGGTACATACTTTCATATATAGTGGACATGTCCAAAGGTACAGATGGTGTGGGTGGATCTCTCTGGGTTTTTAACTACCATTCTAGAAGAACAAGTAACATTAACCTCGATACAAGCACTGCTGAACTATAGATACCCGAGATTCAACACACACATTAACACATTTATAAGAATTGTATGTACAGTTACTCATATATCAATAGCTAAATATTGGAAAATAGGAGTACCAGAATGGACAGAGGTATTAGGGAGGATTAAGACTATATTTCAAATGTATGAATCAGCTGCACATATACAAGATTCAGTGGAGTCCTTCAGTAAACTATGGTTTTACTGGATTATGCATGACAAATCCACATAAGATATGATTGTATTTTACAGAAAGGAACGTTTCCTCTTCAACAGAGTGAAAGGAGATTTCATTTGACTATAGATTGGCGAGATACTTGTGTACATTTAGTGGATATTCTATAATTACATATTTATTGAGAGATACTAAAAATCAAACAATTGAAAGAAGGTGTAACAGTGAATCATTTTATTTATTATATTTGATCTGTTTTTTGATTGTTTATATTATAATATGGTTCAACTATTATTAAAATTAGAGCACTGGGGATACATATTTGTACTCTTTCTATAGAGATTTATCTTGGAAAACATAATATCTTGATACCATGATCAGGTTCAGTAATGAGATACATGGATAAAAAATGTTATGAACTCATAAAGATAGAGATGACTCCAGAATGCAGAGCTGTGAACCAACCATGGAGGTTGGAGCCCTACTGGACTAAGGTCTATTTTTCTTTAAAAAAAATTCTTGTTTTTCTTCCAGCTGATTATGGACAGTTTTGTAATCTTATGGATGTTATGTAACCAGACTCTGATATAAATGCTGTATTTCCATTGTTATATACAGGTGGCCCTCATTTTACAACGGTTCAATTTACACCGTTTCAGAATAACAACCTTTTTTTCCAGTCATGTGACTGCTATTAAAAAGCATTGAGAAGCAGTTCATTTATTAAAATAGCCAGTAGGTGGAGCTGTCTGCTTGTGTTGCAGCAAAGCCAAGCAAGCTGAAGTTAATCAGTTTAACCAGACCTGAGCTATCGAGCAGATTTCAAAGGAACAAGATATTCCTGTCTATAAATCAGTCCAGATTGGAATGCATAGAAAGAACTGTTTGCAGAAAAATGCAAGTGAAGTCTGTCTTGTGTGATTATTTCATTAGGTTTATAATGCTGTTTAGCAAATGTTTTTGTTCATTTAACTTAGTTTAATTATATATTCTGTGTTGTGTGATTATTTTATTAGGTTTATAATGCTGTTTAGCATTTAAAGTCTTCATTTCAAAGCTTTAAAAATAATGTATTAGGTGTTACTTATGACAATTTTGAGAGGGGCCTGGAACCTATCTCCCTCACTTCCCATTGACTTACATTATAAACTGGGTTTCAATTTACAACGGTTTCGATTTACAACCATTCCTTCTGGAACCTAACCCCGGCATAAACTGAGGGCTACCTATATTATGAAATACGACTAGTGTTCAATAAAAATCTATTTCAACTAAACATCAAGATTCTGGCTATAATGCCTGCCCGTGTCAGATTTATAACATGCTTCTTTACTATACGTGCCACATCAGGCTTTACATAACTGTGTTCCACCTTAACTTATAATCCTCAAAGAGTGTGCATCTCTCAAATTTAAATGTCAAAATGACAGCAATCTCTTCAGGTCTCAGCTAAACCTACAGGTATCATACTGACCCTTCATTTATATGTTATTAAAAGAAATGTGTAAGGCCACTCTCAGCTTGATAAATAAATAAATGGGGTGGAGAAACTATTTGGCTGATGCTTGCAAGTGTGAAGACAAATATGGAGGATGCGTTAATAATTCTATCCAAGCTGGCAAAGGAACAAACTGTTTTTTAGAATCTGCTCAAGGCGTCGGCACAGACTAAAAAGAATAATGAATAACAAATTAAATGTAACAGAAAATACTCACCGATCAACTCCTTCCACATCAAAGCAAAACCTTTTCTCAATTGAATCTGTTTTCCTGCGTATACATGATTTTAAGAAAATCATTTCTTCTTCTCCCTAAAAGAAAATAGCAGAAAAAATCCTTAAAACATTTTCTTGTTTTAAAATCTCTTTTTTTTCTTTTTATGCATTTTAAGCGAGACATAACAGAAAATACAGTTTTTTAATTCCAAGAACATTGGAAAAGTTGCACACTTTACAACAATTTTTTCATAAATTTGAATACAGTTCAGATGGAAACTTACAGACAGGACCAGCTATTTCTTAATGGTTTGTTTGTGTTTCTGTTAATATTATGAAATAATACTCTTATTGCCATAGCATGATAGAAAACGTTTGAGCCGGATAGATAAAAGATTAAATCTAACAAAGTGTAAACAGTGAGCACATGGTGATATATCATTGCTCAGGAGAAAAAGGATATTAAAGCACAAAGATATTCTTACTAAACAGCAATAAAAAAAATATATGAAAATGTTGTAAGTTAAAAATGTTAACAATTAATAGTGAATTCACCTCCATAAACACAATGAAAATCAAAACTAGAAATGAAATGCAAATGTTATGTATCAATGTGTCCTCTCCTGATAAATAAGAAGGACTTTCATGTCACAGAGTGGGGGACTTCAGTGGGTGGTCTTACTTGTCGGCTCCAACATTGGCAAAAGTTGTCGTTTCTTTTAACGGTATATTAGTTTCTTTATAGACTTGTCCTTAGAAGTCTGCATGCAATTTCTCTTCTATCATTGATTTTAATAATACATTTTATATTTTGGACCCGGTTGAGGTATTGCCTGTTACTGGAGGGTCACCTGATACACATGCTGATAAAACTGAGAGCTCAGACATAGCTCTCTGAAACGTAAGCTCCATCGGTCTGTGCAGACTATTATTATATTAACAGAACTATACTTGCTTCCATTTACTTTGAGGTTACCTTTGGATGCCGTACCAGAACTTTTATGATATCTTGGGACTATATCCTTTTCATCTACTGCGCATTTTACATCTAGAGTGCACCCTATACCAATTTAATTTTGTACACATTGTTGCACACAAGTTTAAATTGATTTGCGCTATATTGACATACAAGAGCATAGTGTACGTGAATCACATTTTAGTGTTTGTTATTTTATCAGTATTTACTCTGTGAGGTTGCACTGTTTTGTGATATTTTATCTATTAAATGCCATGAAGCATTAAATTCTGTGAAACCGGATAAAAAGGAAATTTATGCTTACCTGATAAATTGATTTCTTCTACGATACGACGAGTCCACGGATTTCATCCCTACTTGTGGGATATTATCCTCCTGCTAACAGGAAGTGGCAAAGAGCACCACAGCAGAGCTGTATATATAGCTCCTCCCTTCCCTCCACCCCCAGTCATTCGACCGAAGGTTTAGGAAGAGAAAGGAAAAGTTAAAAGGTGCAGAGGTGACTGAAGTTGTAAAAATAAAATATAATCTGTCTTAAAATGATAGGGAGGGCCGTGGACTCGTCGTATCGTAGAAGAAATCAATTTATCAGGTAAGCATAACTTTCCTTTCCTTCTACAAGATACAACGAGTCCACGGATTTCATCCTTACTTGTGGGATACAATACCAAAGCTACAGGACACGGATGGAAGGGAGGGACAAGACAGAGATCTAAACGGAAGGCACCACTGCTTGAAGAACCTTTCTCCCAAAAACAGCCTCAGAAGAAGCAAAAGTATCAAATTTGGAAAATTTGGAAAAAGTATGAAGGGACGACCAAGTCGCAGCCTTACAAATCTGTTCAACAGAAGCATTGTTTTTAAAGGCCTATGTGAAAGTCACAGCCCTAGTAGAATGAGCCGTAATTCTTTCAGGAGGCTGCTGTCCAGCAGTCTCATATGCCGCCAGGCAGATGATACTCCTCAGCCAAAAAGAAAGAGGTAGCCATTGCTTTCTGACCCCTACACTTTCAAGAATATACAATGAATAATGAAGATGATTGACGGAAATCCTTGGTTGCCTGTAAGTAAAACTTCAAGGCACGGAACACGTCCAGATTATGTAACAGACGCTCCTTCTTAGAAGAAAGATTAGGACACAAGGAAGGAACAATTCCCTGATTAATATTCTTATTTGAAACAACCTTAGGAAGAAATCCAGGTTTGGTACGCAAAACCACCTTATCGGAATGAAATATAAGATAAGGCAAATCACATTGTAACGCTGAAAGCTCCGAAACTCTTAGAGCAGAAGAAATAGCAACCAAAAACAAAGCTTTCCAAGATAACAATTTAATATCTATGGAATGCATGGGTTCAAACGAACCCCTTGAAGAACTCGAAGAACTAAATTCAAACTCCAGGGAGGAGTAATTGGTCTAAAAACAGGCTTAATTCTGGATAGAGCATGACAAAAAGACTGAACATCTGGCACATCTGCCAAACGGTTGTGAAGAAAAATTGACAAAGCAGAAATCTGTCCCTTTAGGAACTTGCTGATAACCCTTTCTCCAATCCTTCTTAGAGAAAAGACAGAATCCTGGGAATCCTAACTTTACTCCATGAGTAACCGTGGGATTCACACCAATAAAGATATTTACGCAATATCTTATGATAGATTTTTCTAGTGACAGGCTTACAAGCCTGTATCAAAGTATTGATGACCGAATCAGAGAAACCCCGCTTAGATAAAATCAAGCATTCAATCTCCAAGCAGTCAGCTGCAGAGAAAGTAGATTTGGATGTTGGAAAGGACCTTGAAGGAGAAGGTCCTGTCTCAAAGGAAGTTTCCATGGTGGCAGATAGGACATGTCCACTAGATCCGCATACCAAGTCCTGTGTGGCCACGCAGGCGCTATCAGGATTACTGAAGCTCTCTCCTGTTTCATCCGAGCAATCACACGTGGAAGGAGAGGAAACAGTGGAAACACATAAGCTAGGCTGAACGACCAAGGTACTGCCAAGGCATCTAGCAGTTCGGGCTGAGGATCCCTCAACCTGGATCCGTAACGTGGAAGCTTGGCATTCTGACGAGATGCCATCAGATGTAATTCCGGTCTGCCCCATTGGCGAATCAATGAGGCAAATACCTCCGGATGGAGTTCCCACTCCCCCGGATGAAAAGTCTGACGACTTAGAAAATCCGCTTCCCAGTTCTCTACTCCTGGGATGTAGATTGCTGATAGATAGCAAGAGTGGGCCTCCGCCCATCGTATTATCTTTGATACTTCTATCATCGCTAAGGAAATCTTTGTTCCCCCTTGATGATTGATATATGCCACAGTCGTGATATTGTCCGACTGGAATCTGATGAATTTGGCTAAAGCCAACTGAGGCCACGCCTGAAGCGCATTGAATATTGCTCTCAGTTCCAGAATATTGATTGGAAGTAGAGACTCCACCTGAGTCCAAACACCCTGAGCCTTCAGGGAATTCCAGACTGCACCCCAGCCCAGTAGACTGGCGTCCGTTGTCACTACCCCACATGAGGGTCTGCGTTAACAAGTCCCATGGGACAGATGATCCAGCAACAACCACCAAAGAAGAGAGTCTCTGGTCTCTTGATCCAGATTTATCTGAGGAGATAAATTTGCATAGTCCCCATTCCACTGTCCGAGCATGCACAGCTGCAGTGGTCTGAGATGAAAGCGAGCAAACGGAATGATGTTCATTGCCGCTACCATTAATCCAATGACCTCCATACACTGAGCCACTGATGGCCGATGAATGGACTGAAGTGTTCAGCAAGTATTTAGAATCTTTGCTTTTCTGACCTCCGTCAGAAATATTTTCATGTCTACCGAATCTATCAGAGTTCATAAGAAGGGAACCCTTGTCTGTGGAACTAGTGAACTCTTTTCTATATTCACCTTCCAACCGTGAGTTCTCAGGAAAGACAACGCTGTGTCCGTGTGAGATTTTGTCAGATGATAAGTTGACGCCTTGATCAAAATATCGTCCAGATAAGGCGCCACTGCTATGCCCCACGGTCTGAGAACCGCCAGAAGGGACCCTAGAACCTTTGTGAAGATCCTGGGTGCTGTGGCCAACCCGAAGGGAAGAGCCACGAACTGATAATGTTTGTCCAGGAAGGCAAACCTTAGGAACTGATGATGATCCTTGTGAATAGGAATATGAAGGTATGCATCCTTCAAGTCCACGGTAGTCATATATTGACCCTCCTGGATCATTGGTAAGATTGTTCGTATAGTCTCCATCTTGAACGATGGGACTCTGAGAAACTTGTTTAGACACTTGAGATCTAAAATGCATCTCAAAGTTCCCTCTTTTTTGGGAACCACAAAAAGAGTTGAGTAGAACCCCTGCCCCTGTTCCAGTTTTGGAATGGGACAAATTACTCCCATAGTAGAGAGGTCTTTTACACAGCGTAAGAACGCCTCTCTTTTTATCTGGTCTACAGATAATCGTGAAAGATTAAATCTCCCTCTAGGGAGAAAATCCTTGAATTCCAGTTGATAACCGTGGGTCACGATTTCCAGCGCCCAGGGGTCCTGAACATCTCTTGCCCAAGCCTGAGCAAAGAAAGAAAGTCTGCCCCTACTAGATCCGGTCCCGGATCAGGGGCCGCCCATTCATGCTGTCTTTGTAGCAGCAGAGGGCTTCTTGGATTGTTTACCTTTATTCAAAGCATGGTAGGGTCTCCAGACTGACTTGGATTGAGCAAAATTCCCTTCCTGCTTTGTGGAGGAAGAGGAAGCAGAGGGTCCTCCTTATTTTGTTTACCCCTCATCTTAACAGACTTATCCTGAGGTAGGGCATGGCCTTTACCTCCAGTAATGTCAGAAATAATTTCCTTCAATTCAGGCCCGAATAGGGTCTTACCTTTAAAAGGAATAGCTAAAAGCTTAGATTTCGATGACACATCAGCAGACCAAGATTTGAGCCATAACGCTCTAAAATGGCAAATCCTGCTAATTTAGCAATTTGAAAAGCAGCATCAGTAATAAAAGAATTAGCTAGCTTGAGAGCCTTAATTCTATCCAAAATGTCATCTAATGGAGTCTCAACCTTCAGAGACTATTCTAGAGCATCAAACCAAAAAGCTGCTGCAGTAGTAACTGGAACAATGCAAGCCGTAGGTTGTAAAAGGAAACCCTGATGAATAAATAATTTCTTAGAAGACCCTCTAACTTTTTATCCATAGGGTCTTTGAAAGCACAACTGTTCTCAATAGGTATAGTTGTACGCTTAGCCAGGGTAGATATAGCTCCCTCCACCTTAGGGACCATTTGCCAAGAGTCCCGAATGGTGTCTGATATGGGAAACATTTTCTTAAAATTAGGAGGGGGAGAGAACGGTATACCTAGTCTATCCCATTCCTTTTTTACAATTTCCGAAATTCTTTTAGGAACTGGAAAAACATCAGTGTAAGAAGGAACCTCTAGATATTTGTCTATCTTACACAATTTCTCTGGTGGTATCACAATAGGGTCACAATCATCCAGAGTCGCTAAAACCTCCCGAAGTAACAGGCGGAGGTGTTCAAGCTTAAATTTAAAGGACATCACGTCCGAATCTGTCTGAGGTAACACATTTCCTGAGTCTGAAAGTTCTCCCTCAGACAGCAATTACCTGACCCCCAACTCAGAGCACTGTGAGGGTACATTGTAAATAGCCAATAAAGCATAAGAGGATTCAGTATTCACATTAATACCTGACCTACTGTGTTTACCCTGTTACACTGGTAATTTAGATAATACCTCTGTAAGGGTAGTTGACATAACTGCAGCCATCTCCTGCAGAGTAAAAAAATTAGACGCACTAGAAGTACTTGGCGTCGCTTGTGTGGGCGTTAAAGGTTGTGACACTTGGGGAGAATTGGATGGCATATCCTGATTCTCTTCAGATTGAGAATCCTCCTTAGGCACAAAAATATGCTTTTTACAATGTAAGGCCCTTTCAGTACAAGAGGTACACAATGTAAGAGGGGGTTCCACAATGGCTTCTAAACACATAGAGCAATGAGTTTCCTCAATGTCAGACATGTTGAACAGACTAGTAATAACCACAATAGTCGTTAAACACTTTATTTATTGATTTAAACAATTTTTTGAAAAACGTGTACTGCGCCTTTAAGTAATAAAAAAGCGCACAATTTTTCCCAAACTGCTTCAAAACGTTAATTAACGCTTTAAAATTAGCTACACCTAATCAATAGTTCCAAAAATTATTGAACCCCAAGAGTAAAGGGAGAAATTAACCTCTAAAAGATATTTATAGTCAAAAATATGTTAGATTTAAGAAAAAATAACCCCTGCACCTCGCCACAGCTCTGCTGTGGTGCCTACCTGCCCCCAGGGTACTGCAAAACGACTCAACAACGATCCGGTTAACAGAACACCAGTCTAGGCTCAACCGGAGCTAATGCCTGCTGCATTCTCAGCCAGAGTAAAGTGCGCGTCTGAGCGCGCGAAAATAAGCCCCACAGATGTTCACAGCTGCTCAATAGGGTATACCCTCAGCTTCTTTAGCAAGGCAGTGGTCGTCTTGGAAGTGTGTTTGGGGTCGTTATCATGTTGGAATACTGCCCTGCGGCCCAGTCTCCGAAGGGAGGGGATCATGCTCTGCTACAGTATGTCACAGTACATGTTGGCATTCATGGTTTCCTCAATAAACTGCAGGCCCAGACTATGACACTCCCACCACCATGCTTGACTGTAGGCAAGACACACTTGTCTTTGTACTCCTCATCTGGTTGCCACCACACACGCTTGACACCATCTGAACCAAATAAATTTATCTTGATCTCATCAGGTAGTTTAGGATCCAGTTCTTGCATTAACAGTGCAGCCCACTTGATGCAAATCTTATCAAGATTAACTATGCCCCAGTCAGATACCAAGATAGTGTAACAAAGGGTGATTGACATATGTCCATTTTTGACTAGGGCAAGCCAATTCTCAATAATCCCTAGGGACCAATTCCAGCCATAGTCATTTATAAGTTTTAATGCATAATGTCTCGCCTGGAGATATGCAAAGAAGTTTCTATGTGGGAGATTGAATTCTGTTCTAAGAGAGTCAAAATATTTAATACAGCTTCTCTCTGAGTCTAGTATCTGGCATACATTGGAGAAGCCTGCAGATTTCCATTTTAGAAAAAGTGTTGAATGTAGTCCTGCTTGAAACTGAGGATTTCCCAGAAATGGAATACGTCTCGAAACATGATATTCTATGGCTAACGTATTGCAAATCTTTTTACACAACAACATGCTAAAATTGGATTATATATAGATCTCAGTTTTTTATTTCAGATGGGATGAAGCTAGCATCACAGTGGATAAGTGACAAAGGAGAGAAAGAGTTCATTATACTTTTTTCGAGATCATTATTCATGACATAATACCTTGAAAATAACCAATCTGTTACTATACGAGCTAAAAAGACTTGATTATAAACCCTAAGATCAGGTAGAGCCAGACCACCGCGTCTCATAGGAAAAGTGAGTTTCGAAAGTGAGATTCTAGGCCTCCTATTTTGCCATATGAAGGATCTCAGAAGAGAGTTGAAAAAAATTATATCTTTCCTCTTTAAGAGCAAGGGGTTTTTCTGAAGAATATAGAGCACTTTGGGGAGAAGAATTATCTTATATGCTGCTATGCGCCCAGATAAGGAGAGAGGTAAATTATGCCCGTTTTTAAGAGTATCTTTAATTGTATTTAAAATTGGAGTAATGTTAAGAGCAAGCAATTTTAAACAACTTTCTAATTTATTGCTATTATCATTTAAGGAATGTAAGCTTAGGAGCCTGCACATTTCTGGAGCACTATATGGCAATAGCTTTGCAAAAATGTTATCCATTTGCAAGAGCACTATATGACAGCACTATTCCTGCCAAACAGTGCTCCAGACACCTACCTAGGTATCTCTTCCACAAAGAATATCATGGGAACAAAGCAAATTTGATAAAAGAAGTAAATTGGAAACGTTCATATCACTTTAATATTCCAGGCAAGTGAGAAAATTATTTAATTAATTAATGCATTCATGCGTATAATACGGTTGTTTTTTAATAGCCAGTCTCAACCACTACTTGGCTTATTTGTAGGAACCAATCCATACTTGTCAATGGAATTAAAGCATGCACAGCCATTGTGTTAACTATATCTCCATTGTTTTGCAGTTCCCTAATCGACTGTCTTTGCTGGAGCCAATTAGGGATAACAAAATGTATGCTTACCTGATAAATTATTTTCTTTCCTGGCATGGAGAGTCCACAAATCCATTCAATTACTAGTGGGAATTAAACTCCTGGCCACCAGGTGAAGACAAAGAACACCCCAGCAAAGCTGTTTAGTATCACTCCCACTTCCCATAAACCCCCAGTTATTCAGTCAAGGGAAAACGGAAAAACATAATTTATGTAAGAACTTACCTGATAAATTCATTTCTTTCATATTGGCAAGAGTCCATGAGCTAGTGACATATGGGATATACAATCCTACCAGGAGGGGCAAAGTTTACCAAACCTCAAAATGCCTATAAATACACCCCTCTCCACACCCACAATTCAGTTTAACGAATAGCCAAGAAGTGGGGTGATTAAGAAAGGCTAAAAAAGCATCAACAAAGGAATTTGGAAATAATTGTGCTTAATACAAAAAAATCATAACCACCATAAAAAGGGTGGGCCTCATGGACTCTTGCCAATATGAAAGAAATTAATTTATCATGTAAGTTCTTACATAAATTATGTTTTCTTTCATGTAATTGGCAAGAGTCCATGACCTAGTGACGTATGGGATAGCAATACCCAAGATGTGGAACTCTACGCAAGAGTCACTAGAGAGGGAGGAATAAAAATAAAAACAGCCATTTCGCTGAAAAAAATTAATCCACAACCCAAATATAAGTTTATTCTCAAAAATGAAAAAGAAAAAACTTAAATCATAAGCAGAAGAATCCAACTGAAACAGCTGCCTGAAGAACTTTCCTACCAAAAACTGCTTCCGAAGAAGCAAATACATCAAAATGGTAGAATTTAGTAAATGTATGCAAAGAAGACCAAGTTGCTGCTTTGCAAATGTGATCAACGGAAGCTTCGTTCTTAAAAGCCCAAGAAACTGATCTAGTAGAATGAGCTGTAATTCTCTGAGGCGGTGCTTTAACCGACTCCAAATAAGCTTGAAGAATCAAAAGCTTTAACCACGATGCCAAAGAAACGGCAGAAGCCCTCTAACCTTTCCAGGAACCAGAAAAGATAACAAATAGACTAGAAGTCTTCCTGAAATCTTTAGTGGATTCAACATAATATTTCAGAGCTCTCACCACATCCAAAGAATGTAAAGATCTCTCCAAAGAATTCTTAGGATTAGGACACAAAGAAGGGACAATAATTTCTCTATTAATGTTGTTAGTATTCACAACCTTAGGTAAGAATTTAAATGAGGTCCGCAAAACTGCCTTATCCTGATGAAAAATCAGAAAAGGAGATTCACAAGACAGAGCAGATAATTCAGAAACTCTTCTAGTAGAAGAGATGGCCAAAAGGAACAACACTTTCCAAGAAAGTAGTTTAATGTTCAAAGAATGCATAGGCTCAAATGGAGGAGCCTGTAAAGCCTTCAAAACCAAATTAAGACTCCAAGGAGGAGAGATTGATTTAATGACAGGCTTCATACGAACCAAAGCCTGTACAAAACAATGAATATCAGGAAGTTTAGCAATTTTCCTGTGGAATAAAACAGAAAGAGCAGAGATTTGTCTTTTCAAGGAACTTGCAGACAAACCTTTATCCAAACCATCCTGAAGAAACTGTAAAATTCTAGGAAATGGAATTCTAAAAGAATGCCAAGAGAATTTATGAGAAGAACACCATGAAATGTAAGTCTTCCAAACTTGATAATAAATCTTTCTAGAAACAGATTTACGAGCCTGCAACATAGTATTAATCATTGAGTCAGAGAAACCTCTATGACTAAGTACTAAGCATTCAATTTCCATACCTTCAAATTTAATGATTTGAGATCCTGATGGAAAAACAGACTTTGAGATAGAAGGTCTGGCCTTAATGGAAGTGGCCAAGGTTGGCAACTGGACATCCGAACAAGATCTGCATACCAAAACCTGTGAGACCATGCTGGAGCCACCAGCAGCACAAACAATTGCTCCATGATGATCTTGGAGATCACTCTTGGAAGAAGAACTAGAGGCGGGAAAATATAAGCAGGTTGATAACACAAAGGGAATGTCAATGCATCCACTGCTTCCGCCTGAGGAGACCTAGACCTGGACAGGTACCTGGGAAGTTTTTTGTTTAGATGAGATGCCATCAGATCTATTTCTGGAAGCCCCCACATCTGAACAATTTGAAAAAACACATCTGGGTGGAGTGACCATTCTCCCGGATGTAAAGTCTGACGACTGATATAATCCGCTTCCCAATTGTCTATACCTGGGATATGAACTGCAGAAATTAGACAGGAGCTGGATTCCGCCCAAACAAGTATCCGAGATACTTCTTTCATAACTTGAGGATTGTGAGTCCCACCTTGATGATTGAAATATGTGATATTGTCTGTCTGAAAACAAATGAACGGTTCTCTCTTCAACAGAGGCCAAAACTGAAGGGCCCTGAGAATTGCACGGAGTTCCAAAATATTGATTTGTAATCTCGCCTCTTGAGATTTACAAACCCCTTGTGCTGTCAGAGAACCCCAAACAGCTCCCCAACCTGAAAGATTCGCATCTGTTGTGATCACAGTCCAGGTTGGACTAACAAAAGAGGCCCCTAGAACTATACAATGGTCGTACATTCGGATTTAAGGATATTAATTGTGATATCCTTGTATAATCCCTGCACCATTGGTTCAGCGTACAAAGCTGGAGAGGTCTCATATGAAAACAAGCAAAGGGGATTGCGTCCGATGCTGCAGTCATGAGACCTAAAACTTCCATGCATATAGCTACGGAAGGGAATGACTGAGACTGAAGGTTCCGACAGGCTGCAACCAATTTCAAACGTCTCTTGTCTGTCAGAGACAAAGTCATGGACACTGAATCTATCTGGAAACCTAAAAAGGTTACCTTTGTCTGAGGAATCAAAGAACTTTTTGGTAAATTGATCCTCCAACCATGTCTTTGAAGAAACAACACTAGTTGATTTGTGTGAGATTCGGCAGAACGTAAAGACTGAGCGAGTACCAAGAAATCGTCCAAATAAGGAAACACCGCAATACCCCGCTCTCTGATTACATAGAGTAGGGCACCAAGAACCTTTGAAAAGATTCTTGGAGCTGTCGCTAGGCCAAAAGAAAGAGCAACAAATTGGTAATGCTTGTCTAGAAAAGAGAATCTCAGGAACTGATAGTGATCCGGATGAATCGGAATATGAAGATATGCATCCTGTAAGAATATTGTGGACATATAATGCCCTTGCTGAACAAAAGGCAGAATAGTTCTTATAGTTACCATCTTGAAAGTTGGTACTCTTACATATTGATTCAAAATCTTTAGATCCAAAACTGGTCTGAATGAATTTTCTTTCTTTGGGACAATGAATAGATTTGAATAAAACCCCAGACCCTGTCCCTGAAGCGGAACTGGCATGATTACCCCTGATAACTCCAGGTCTGAAACACACTTCAGGAAAGCCTGAGCCTTTACTGGGTTCGCTGGAATGCGTGAGAGAAAAAATCTTCTCACAGGCGGTCTTACTCTGAATCCAATTCTGTACCCCTGAGAGACAATACTCTGAATCTAATGATTTTGGACCGAATTGATCCAAACATCTTTGAACAATTTTAATCTGCCCCCTACCAGCTGAGCTGGAATGAGGGCCGCACCTTCATGCGGACTTGGGGACTGGCTTTGATCTCTTAAATGGCTTGGATTTATCCCAATTTGAGGAAGGCTTCCAATTAGAAACAGATTCCTTTGGGGAAGGATTAGATTTCTGCTTCTTATTTTGTCGAAAGGAACGAAAACGGTTAGAAGCTTTAGATTTATCCTTAGGTTTTTTTATCCTGAGGCAAAAAAACTCCCTTCCCCCCAGTGACAGTTGAAATTATTGATTAATTTATTACCTTGGAAAGAAAGAGATAGCAATCTGGACTTAGAAGTCATATCCGCATTCCAAAATTTGAGCCACAAAGCTCTTCTAGCTAAAATAGCTAAAGACATATATCTAATATCAATTTTGATGATATCAAAAATGGCATCACAAATAAAATTAATAGCATGTTAAAACAACTTAACAATGCTAGACAAATTATGATCCGATACTTGTTGCTCTAAAGTTTCCAACCAAAAAGTTGAAGCAGCTGCAACATCAGCCAAAGAAATTGCAGGCCTAAGAAGATGACCTGAATATAAATAAGCCTTCCTTAGATAAGATTCAAGTTTCCTTTCTAAAGGATCTTTAAAAGAAGTACTATCTTCCGTAGAAATAGTAGTACGTTTAGCAAGAGTAGAGATAGCCCCATCAACTTTGGGGATCTTTTCCCAAAACTCCAATCTAACTGCTGGCAAAGGATACAATTTTTTAAACCTTGAAGAAGGAATAAAAGAAGTACCAGGCCTATTCCATTCTTTAGAAATCATATCAGAAATAGCATCAGGAACTGAAAAAACCTCTGGAATAACCACAGGAGGTTTATAAATAGAATTTAAATGTTTACTAGTTTTAATATCAAGAGGACTAGTTTCCTCCATATCTAAAGTAATCAACACTTCTTTTAACAAAGAATGAATATACTCCATTTTAAATAAATAAGAGGATTTGTCAGTGTCAATATCTGAGGCAGGATCTTCTGAATCAGATAGATCCTCATCAGAGAAGGATAAATCAGTATATTGCCGGTCATTTGAAATTTCATCAACTCTATGAGAAGATTTAAAAGACCTTTTACGTTTATTAGAAGGCTGAATGGCAGACAAAGCCTTCTGAATAGAATCAGAAATAAATTATTTTAAATTTACAGGTGTATGTTGTGCATTAGATGTTGAGGGAACAGTAACAGGTAATGAACTACTACTGATGGATACATTTTCGGCATGTAAAAGTTTATCATGACAACTATTACAAACCACAGCTGGAGGTATAATCTCCACAAGTTTACAACAAATGCACTTAGCTTTGGTTGAACTGTTATCATGCAGCAGGGATCCAACAGTGAATTCTGAGACAGGATCAGATGTAAGAGAAAAAAACAACATATAAAGCAAAATGATCAATTTCTTTATATGGCAGTTTAAGGAATAGGAAAAAATGCAAACAGCATAGCCCTCTGACATAGAAAAAGGCAAGAGGCAAATAAGAATGGGGTCTGAAATAATGAACATATTTGGCGCCAAGTATGAAACACAACAAACAGAAAAATATTTTTTTGCGCCAAAAACGTCCGAAAAACGACACACTCGCGTCATAAATTACGCAACCTCGTGAAGGACTCAGCATCAACTAAGACGCTGGAAATGATGAAATTGCGTCAACGAACATAACTTTGCGCCAAAAAATCTCGCTGTGGCATGTTGCGCCCTCACGACCCTAATTCTGCCCACGAATTTAAGACAGTCAATCTGAAAAAGAGACTATACCCCAGGTAAGAAATACATTTTCATAAAAAAGCATTTTCCAGATATGAAACTAACAGTCTGCAGAAGGAAATATACTGATACCTGAATCATGGCAAATATAAGTACAATACATATATTTAGAACTTTATATAAATACATAAAGTGCCAAACCATAGCTGAGAGTGTCTTAAGTAATGAAAACATACTTACCAAAAGACACCCATCCACATATAGCAGATAGCCAAACCAGTACTGAAACAGATATCAGTAGAGGTAATGGAATATGAGAGTATATTGTCGATCTGAAAAGGAAGGTAGGAGATGAATCTCTACGACCAATAACAGAGAACCTATGAAATAGATCCCCGTGAGGAAAACCATTAAATTCAAAAGGTGACACTCCCTTTACATCCCTCTGACATTCACTGTACTCTCAGAGGAATCGGGCTTCAAAAACGAAGCGCAAATCAATGTAGAAATCTTAGAACAAACTTACTTCACCACCTCCATAAGAGGCAAAGTTTGTAAAACTGAATTGTGGGTGTGGTGAGCGGTGTATTTATAGGCATTTTGAGATTTGGGAAGCTTTGCCCCTCCTGGTAGGATTGTATATCCCATACGTCACTAGCTCATGGACTCTTGCCAATTACATGAACAAAGAGGACACAAAGGTATAGAGGTGCCTGAGGTTTAAAAGAACACAAATTACTGCCTTCTTAAATATAAAACAAGGACGGGTCGTGGACTCTCCATGCCAGGAGAGAAAACAGAATTTATGTTTACCTGATAAATTACTTTCTCCAACGGTGTGTCCGGTCCACGGCGTCATCCTTACTTGTGGGATATTCTCTTCCCCAACAGGAAATGGCAAAGAGCCCAGCAAAGCTGGTCACATGATCCCTCCTAGGCTCCGCCTACCCCAGTCATTCGACCGACGTTAAGGAGGAATATTTGCATAGGAGAAACCATATGTTACCGTGGTGACTGTAGTTAAAGAAAATAAATTATCAGACCTGATTAAAAAAACCAGGGCGGGCCGTGGACCGGACACACCGTTGGAGAAAGTAATTTATCAGGTAAACATAAATTCTGTTTTCTCCAACATAGGTGTGTCCGGTCCACGGCGTCATCCTTACTTGTGGGAACCAATACCAAAGCTTTAGGACACGGATGAAGGGAGGGAGCAAATCAGGTCACCTAAATGGAAGGCACCACGGCTTGCAAAACCTTTCTCCCAAAAATAGCCTCAGAAGAAGCAAAAGTATCAAATTTGTAAAATTTAGAAAAAGTGTGCAGTGAAGACCAAGTCGCTGCCTTACATATCTGATCAACAGAAGCCTCGTTCTTGAAGGCCCATGTGGAAGCCACAGCCCTAGTGGAGTGAGCTGTGATTCTTTCAGGAGGCTGCCGTCCGGCAGTCTCATAAGCCAATCGGATAATGCTTTTAATCCAGAAGGAGAGAGAGGTAGAAGTTGCTTTTTGACCTCTCCGTTTACCAGAATAAACAACAAACAAAGACAAAGTTTGTCTGAAATCCTTAGTAGCTGCTAAGTAAAATTTGAGAGCACGAACTACATCCAAGTTGTGCAACAAACGTTCCTTCTTTGAAACTGGATTAGGACACAAAGAAGGCACAACTATCTCCTGGTTAATGTTTTTGTTAGAAACAACTTTTGGAAGAAAACCAGGTTTAGTACGCAAAACCACCTTATCTGCATGGAACACCAGATAAGGAGAAGAACACTGCAGAGCAGATAATTCTGAAACTCTTCTAGCAGAAGAAATTGCAACCAAAAACAAAACTTTCCAAGATAATAACTTAATATCAACGGAATGTAAGGGTTCAAACGGAACCCCCTGAAGAACTGAAAGAACTAGGTTGAGACTCCAAGGAGGAGTCAAAATTTTGTAAACAGGCTTGATTCTAACCAGAGCCTGAACAAAGGCTAGAACATCTGGCACAGCTGCCAGCTTTTTGTGAAGTAACACAGACAAGGCAGAAATCTGTCCCATCAAGGAACTTGCAGATAATCCTTTTTCCAATCCTTCTCGAAGGAAGGATAGACTCTTAGGAATCTTAACCTTGTCCCAAGGGAATCCTGCAGATTCACACCAACAGATATACCAAATTATGTGGTAATTTTTCTGGTTACAGGCTTTCAGGCCTGAACAAGAGTATTAATAACAGAATCTGAGAACCCTCGCTTTGATAAGATCAAGCGTTCAATCTCCAAGCAGTCAGCTGGAGTGGGTCGAACGGACCTAGAACAAGAAGGTCTCGTCTCAAAGGTAGCTTCCATGGTGGAGCCGATGACATATTCACCAGATCTGCATACCAAGTCCTGCGTGGCCACGCAGGAGCTATCAAAATCACCGACGCCCTCTCCTGATTGATCCTGGCTACCAGCCTGGGGATGAGAGGAAACGGCGGGAACACATAAGCTAGTTTGAAGGTCCAAGGTGCTACTAGTGCATCCACTAGAGCCGCCTTGGGATCCCTGGATCTGTACCCGTAGTAAGGAACTCTGAAGTTCTGACGAGAGGCCATCAGATCCATGTCTGGAATGCCCCACGGTTGAGTGACTTGGGCAAAGATTTCCGGATGGAGTTCCCACTCCCCCGGATGCAATGTCTGACGACTCAGAAAATCCGCTTCCCAATTTTTCCACTCCTGGGATGTGGATAGCAGACAGGTGGCAGGAGTGAGACTCCGCCCATAGAATGATTTTGGTCACTTCTTCCATCGCTAGGGAACTCCTTGTTCCCCCCTGATGGTTGATGTATGAACTTGGCCCTCGCTAGCTGAGGCCAAGCTTTGAGAGCATTGAATATCGCTCTCAGTTCCAGAATATTTATCGGTAGAAGAGATTCTACCCGAGACCAAAGACCCTGAGCTTTCAGGGATCCCCAGACCGCGCCCCAGCCCATCAGACTGGCGTCGGTCGTGACAATGACCCACTCTGGTCTGCGGAAGGTCATCCCTTGTGACAGGTTGTCCAGGGACAGCCACCAACGGAATGAGTCTCTGGTCCTCTGATTTACTTGTATCCTCGGAGACAAGTCTGAATAGTCCCCATACCACTGACTGAGCATGAACAGTTGTAATGGTCTTAGATGAATGCGCACAAAAGGAACTATGTCCATTGCCGCATCCATCAAACCTATCACTTCCATGCACTGCGCTATGGAAGGAAGAGGAACGGAATGAAGTATCCGACAAGAGTCTAGAAGTTTTGTTTTTCTGGCTTCTGTCAGAAAAATCCTCATTTCTAAGGAGTCTATTATAGTTCCCAAGAAGGGAACCCTCGTTGACGGAGATAGAGAACTCTTTTCCACGTTCACTTTCCATCCGTGAGATCTGAGAAAGGCCAGGACAATGTCCGTGTGAGCCTTTACTTGAGGAAGGGACGACGCTCGAATCAGAATGTCGTCCAAGTAAGGTACTACAGCAATGCCCCTTGGTCTTAGCACCGCCAGAAGGGACCCTAGTACCTATGAGAAAATCCTAGGAGCAGTGGCTAATCCGAAAGAAAACGCCACGAACTGGAAATGCTTGTCCAGGAATGCAAACCTTAGGAACCGATGATGTTCCTTGTGGATAGGAATATGTAGATACGCATCCTTGAAATCCACCTTGGTCATGAATTGACCTTCCTGGATGGAAGGAAGAAGTGTTCGAATGGTTTCCATCTTGAACGATGGAACCTTGAGAAACTTGTTCAAGATCTTGAGATCTAAGATTGGTCTGAACGTTCCCTCTTTTTTGGGAACTATGAACAGATTGGAGTAGAACCCCATCCCTTGTTCTCCTAATGGAACAGGATGAATCACTCCCATTTTTAGCAGGTCTTCTACCCAATGTAAGAATGCCTGTCTTCTTATGTGGTCTGAAGACAACTGAGACCTGTGGAACCTCCCCCTAGGAGGAAGCCCCTTGAACTCCAGAGAATAACCTTGGGAGACTATTTCTAGCGCCCAAGGATCCAGAACATCTCTTGCCCAAGCCTGAGCGAAGAGAGAGAGTCTGCCCCCCA
Organism: Bombina bombina; assembly: GCF_027579735.1. Taxonomy (NCBI): domain Eukaryota; kingdom Metazoa; phylum Chordata; class Amphibia; order Anura; family Bombinatoridae; genus Bombina; species Bombina bombina. The sequence goes on from NC_069504.1 coordinate 423,600,849, forward strand.
CCAGATCCGGTCCCGGATCGGGGGCCCGCATTTCATGCTGTCTTGGTAGCAGTGGCAGGTTTCCTGGCCTGCTTTCCTTTGTTCCAGCCTTGCATAGGTCTCCAGGCTGGATTGGCTTGAGAAGTATTACCTTCCTGCTTAGAGGACGTAGCCCTTGGGGCTGATCCGTTTCTGCGAAAGGGACGAAACTTAGGTTTATTTTTGGTCTTGAAAAGACCTATCCTGAGGAAGGGCGTGGCCCTTGCCCCCAGTGATATCAGAGATAATCTCTTTCAAGTCAGGGCCAAAGAGTGTTTTCCCCTTGAAAGGAATGTCAAGCAATTTGTTCTTGGAAGACGCATCCGCTGCCCAAGATTTTAACCAAAGCGCTCTGCGCCACAATAGCAAACCCAGAATTTTTTCGCCGCTAACCTAGCCAATTGCAAGGTGGCGTTTAGGGTGAAAGAATTAGCCAATTTAAGAGCGCGAATTCTGTCCATAATCTCCTCATAAGAAGAAGAATTACTAATAATCGCCTTTCCTAGCTCATCAAACTAGAAACACGCGGCTGCAGTGACAGGGACAATTCATGCAATTGGTTGTAGAAGGGAACCTTGCTGAACAAACATCTTTAGCAGACCTTCTAATTTTTTATCCATAGGATCTTGGAAAGCACAACTATCTTCTATGGGTATAGTGGCGCGCTTGTGTAGAGTAGAAACCGCCCCCTCGACCTTGGGGACTGTCTGCCATCAGTCCTTTCTGGGGTCGACTATAGGAAAACAATTTTATAAATATGGGGGGAGGTACTAAAGGTATACCGGGCCTGTCCCATTCTTTACTAACAATGTACGCCACCCGCTTGGATATAGGAAAAGCTTCGGGGGGCCCCGGGGCCTCTAAGAACTTTTCCATTTTACACAGTGGTTCTGGAATGACCAGATAATCACAATCATCCAAATTGGATAACACCTCCTTAAGCAGAGCGCGGAGATGTTCCAACTTAAATTTAAAAGTAATCACATCAGGTTCAGCTTGTTGAGAAATGTTTCCTGAATCTGAAATTTCTCCCTCAGACAAAACCTCCCTGGCCCCCTCAGACTGGTGTAGGGGCCCTTCAGAAACCATATCATCAGCGTTCTCATGCTCTACAGAATTTTCTAAAACAGAGCAGTCGCGCTTTCGCTGATAAGTGGGCATATTGGCTAAAATGTTTTTGATAGAATTATCCATTACAGCCGTTAAATGTTGCATAGTAAGGAGTATTGGCGCACTAGATGTACTAGGGGCCTCCTGTATGGGCAAGACTGGTGTAGACGAAGGAGGGGATGATGCAGTACCATGCTTACTCCCCTCACTTGAGGAATCATCTTGGGCATCATTTTTACTAAATTTTTATATGACATAAAATACATATAGTTAAATGAGAAGGAACCTTGGTTTCCCCACAGTCAGAACACAATCTATCTGGTAGTTCAGACATGTTAAACAGGTATAAACTTGATAACAAAGCACAAAAAACGTTTTAAAATAAAACCGTTACTGTCACTTTAAATTTTAAACTAAACACACTTTATTACTGCAATTGCGAAAAAGTATGAAGGAATTGTTCAAAATTCACCAAAATTTCACCACAGTGTCTTAAAGCCTTAAAAGTATTGCACACCAAATTTGGAAGCTTTAACCCTTAAAATAACGGAACCGGAGCCGTTTTTATATTCAACCCCTTTACAGTCCCTGGAATCTGCTTTGCTGAGACCCAACCAAGCCCAAAGGGGAATACGATACCAAATGATGCCTTCAGAAAGACTTTTCTATGTATCAGAGCTCCACACACATGCAGCTGCATGCCATGCTGTCCTCAAAAACAAGTGCGCCATACCGGCGCGAAAATGAGGCTCTGACTATGATTAGGGAAAGCCCCTAAAGAATAAGGTGTCTAAAACAGTGCCTGCCGATATAATCATATCAAAATACCCAGAATAAATGATTCCTCAAGGCTAAATATGTGTTAATAATGAATCGATTTAGCCCAGAAAAAGTCTACAGTCTTAATAAGCCCTTGTGAAGCCCTTATTTACTATCTTAATAAACATGGCTTACCGGATCCCATAGGGAAAATGACAGCTTCCAGCATTACATCGTCTTGTTAGAATGTGTCATACCTCAAGCAGTAAGAGACTGCACACTGTTCCCCCAACTGAAGTTAATTGCTCTCAACAGTCCTGTGTGGAACAGCCATGGATTTTAGTTACGGTGCTAAAATCATTTTCCTCATACAAACAGAAATCTTCATCTCTTTTCTGTTTCTGAGTAAATAGTACATACCAGCACTATTTTAAAATAACAAACTCTTGATTGAATAATAAAAACTACAGTTAAACACTAAAAAACTCTAAGCCATCTCCGTGGAGATGTTGCCTGTACAACGGCAAAGAGAATGACTGGGGTAGGCGGAGCCTAGGAGGGATCATGTGACCAGCTTTGCTGGGCTCTTTGCCATTTCCTGTTGGGGAAGAGAATATCCCACAAGTAAGGATGACGCCGTGGACCGGACACACCTATGTTGGAGAAAATAATTTATCTGGTAAACATACATTTTGTTTTTTTTCCAATGGCATGGAGAGTCCACAAATTGATTCAATTACTAGTGGGAACATATACCCAAGCTAGTGAACGCAGAATAGAAGGGAGGGAGAACAAGACAATTTTGAAATTTGCAGAAAAAAAATGCAACGAGGACCAGAAGGCCGCTTTGCAGATCAGAAACACAGAAGCCCCATTATAAAGGCCCCGGAAGAAGAAGAAACATCAATAAAAGAAGAGCCTAAATACTCACAGTAGGCTGAAGTCCAGCCAACTCTAAGACAATCTAAAAACACTTCTCAACCAGAAAGAAAGGAGTAGGAGAAGAGATCTTCTGGTCCTTACACTAACCAGAGAAAACAACTAAATAAAATATCTAGATGCCAGCAGACAGACTTCCAGAGTACGCACAACATCCAAGTTATGCAACAGACGCTCCTTCTGAAAGAAGGACTAGGACAGAACAATAATAGCTTCAATTGATACTGCGGTCCGACACTACCTTAGGAGGAAATCCCAACTTACGATGAAGGACTGTCCTATCCGTATACAACACAAGGAGAGAGAAAAACACACTACCAAGTCGCAAACTCAAAAATAAACTTCTGCGAACAGAGATAGCGAAGAAAAACTTTCCAAAATATTAACAGAGTGCATAGGCTCAACCGGAGCCTGAGCAAAACCCTAAGAACAAGAGTAAGACTCCAAGGAGGAGCAACTGGATGAAACACAGGCCTGATTCTGACCAAGGCCTGAACAAGGATATCAAGACCGCCAGACGAGTATAAGTATAGAGATAAAATATGAAAAGTATTTACATACTTCTATAAGAGATCTTCTTGTCCTCTTAGAGTCAATTAAAGCTTCTTTTGGGGAACCTACTACACCACTGCAAGCCATAGCAGGAATTTAACTTGAGACTCTATCCTTTGGGGGAACCCCTTGGCTTCCTGGGATGTTGCTTTTGCTGTGTACTATCCTTGCATCTTTCAGGAAGAAAACAGCAAGTCCATTTGACTTCAAAGCCATTTCAACAGACATGGCACTGACATATGAAAAAATCACCTCCATCAGAGAGATAAAAAATGAAGTCCCAAAAATAAAATAGGAGGACTATATAAAATAGGAGAACACAATAGCACAGGCATTATGAAATATAATTCCTAGTATTACGAGTCAGAAACAGAAATAACTGTGGCTGAATTAGAATATTCCCCTCCGATGAGAGAGGTAATACACAGAGTTCCTATTAAAATATAGGAAAAACATTATAGTATAAAACATCTATTACATGATAGACAGAAAATGTAATAATAAAATAATACAACAAGATGTCGCCAAAACAGCAAGGTACTTTGAAAGGAGAGAATACATTTAACAGTTTCTCTTATATACTCTAATAAGAGTAAATTAAAAACCAACATGCAATGAAGCACGCATGTGGAACAAAGGAAATCCTTCTGCATAGAAAGGAAATAAGAGACTAGAGGAAGTCTCAGTTTGAAACAGCTTCCAAACACTAAACCTCTCCTCTGACCGATGGAGAAAATGCCCCACACAGCACCAGCAGACTCTCCCTGGGACAGAGAAACAAACGGTGCAGAAAGAAGAGGCAGCATAAAATAAAATCCCTTATCACCTTTCATAAAGGTGTGGAAAATAAAATAAAATTTAGGATTACCTTGTGTGCGTTCATACCAGCACACACATAACCAAGACTGTCAAACAGTAAAACTCGCTTCCGCTAAAGTTTTAAACCTTAAAAATTAGACACAAAGGCGCCCTTATGAGAAAACAAATTCCCCAGACATAAGACTAACGCTCGAACCATAGTGGAGCAGGAGAGACTCATGCTATTATCAATCGAAAAAAATTGGAGCTCCGTACTCAAACTGATACGCTGTCGCTCCCGCTAAACAAATGTGCCAAGCTTAATACTTGGTTATTACATGGTGCCCCTGAGGTCTGCAGCGGGAAATCAGCCTAAGAGCCCATACATAGTTAAAACTCCATCACTGCCCCACATACAAAAGACTGTCAGCTTGACAGACCAAAGCAGACACGGCCAATACAACAACTTGTGGTGGGAAGCGAGATTACTCACACTCCGCCAGATACCTAAAATAAAACATACGTTATGTCGTTCAACGAGGTACTGAAGACAGAATCATAAACCGAGGTCCCCATGATATAGGAGATCTATTTTGAGATAATAGATGCCCTAATCAACGCTGTGAAGTGAACAGAGTGGCTACTTGTATCCGCCCACAATGGCAGAGTACGTTTTTCTCATGAGGCCCTAGAGGACTCTGCCCGATAAATTAAGCACAAACTGGGCGAGGATAAGCATAAAGCTGACTTCTCTCTCTTAGATGCCAAGCGGTCTCACTACCGCAAACTTTATACCTCTTCAGATTTAAAGACAGCCTAAATCTCTATGAAAGCATATAAAAAACGGGCACGAAACAAAAACTGCGCCATCAACGTCCTAACTCTCACTAAATAGTGAACAAATGTAAAAGGACGATAGAGACCTGAGCTATTTGGTCCCATACAAAAACACAATTTATGCTTACCTGATAAATTTATTTCTCTTGTGGTGTATCCAGTCCACGGATCATCCATTACTTGTGAGATATTCTCATTCCCAACAGGAAGTTGCAAGAGGACACCCACAGCAGAGCTGTTATATAGCTCCTCCCCTAACTGCCATATCCAGTCATTCGACCGAAAACACGCAGAGAAAGGAGAAACCATAAGGTGCAGTGGTGACTGTAGTTTAAATGAAAAAATTACCTGCCTTAAAATGACAGGGCGGGCCGTGGACTGGATACACCACAAGAGAAATAAATTTATCAGGTAAGCATAAATTGTGTTTTCTCTTGTAAGGTGCATCCAGTCCACGGATCATCCATTACTTGTGGGATACCAATACCAAAGCTAAAGTACACGGATGGAGGGAGGGACAAGGCAGGTACTTAAACGGAAGGTACCACTGCTTGTAAAACCTTTCTCCCAAAAATAGCCTCCGAAGAAGCAAAAGTATCAAATTTGTAGAATTTTGAAAAAGTATGAAGCGAAGACCAAGTCGCTGCCTTGCAAATCTGTTCAACAGAAGCCTCATTTTTAAAGGCCCAAGTAGAAGCCACAGCTCTAGTAGAATGAGCTGTAATCCTTTCAGGAGGCTGCTGGCCAGCAGTCTCATAGGCTAAGCGGATTATGCTTCTTAGCCAAAAAGAAAGAGAGGTTGCCGAAGCCTTTTGACCTCTCCTCTGTCCAGAGTAGACAACAAACAAAGCAGATGTTTGACAAAAATCTTTAGTAGCTTGTAAGTAAAACTTTAAAGCACGAACCACGTCCAGATTGTGTAATAGACGTTCCTTCTTTGAAGAAGGATTAGGACACAAGGATGGAACAACAATCTCTTGATTGATATTCTTGTTAGATACCACCTTAGGTAAAAAGTCAGGTTTGGTACGCAGGACTACCTTATCCGTATGGAAGATCAGATAAAGAGAATCACATTGTAAAGCAGATAACTCAGAGACTCTACGAGCCGAGGAAATAGCTACCAAAAACAGAACTTTCCAAGATAAAAGTTTGATATCTATGGAATGAAGAGGTTCAAACGGAACTCCTTGAAGAACCTTAAGAACCAAATTTAAGCTCCATGGGGGAGCAACAGGTTTAAACAAAGGCTTGATTCTAACCAAAGCTTGACAAAATGCCTGAACATGTGGAACATCTGCCAGATGCTTGTGCAAAAGAATAGACAGAGCAGAAATCTGTCCTTTAAGGAACTAGCAGACAATCCTTTTTCCAAACCATCTTGGAGAAAAGATAATATCCTGGGAATCCTAACCCTTGGATTCACACCAATAAAGATATGTACGCCATATTTTATGGTAAATTTTCCTGGGGACAGGCTTTCGTGCCTGTATTAAGGTATCAATGACTGACTCGGAGAAGCCACGCTTTGATAAAATCAAGCGTTCAATCTCCAGGCAGTCAGTCTCAGAGAAATTAGATGTGGATGGTTGAAAGGACCCTAAAGTAGAAGGTCCTGTCTCAGAGGCAGAGTCCATGGTGGAAAGGATGACATGTCCACCAGATCTGCATACCAGGTCCTGCGTGGCCACGCAGGCGCTATCAAAATCACCAATGCTCTCTCCTGCTTGACCTTGGCAATCAGTCGAGGGAGCAGAGGAAACGGTGGAAACACATAAGCCAGGTTGAAAGACCAGGGCGCTGCTAGAGCATCTATTAGCGTCGCCTTGGGATCCCTGGACCTGGATCCGTAACAAGGAAGCTTGGTGTTCTAGCAAGACGCCATGAGATCCAGTTCTGGTTTGCCCCAACGATGAATCAATTGTGCAAACACCTCCGGATGGAGTTCCCACTCTCCCGGATGAAAAGTCTGATGACTTAAAAAATCCCAGTTCCCAGTTCTCTACACCTGAGATATGGATAGCTGATAGGTGGCAAGAGTGAGTCTCTGCCCAGCGAATTATCTTTGAGACTTCTAACATCGCTAGGGAACTTCTTGTTCCCCCTTGATGGTTGATGTAAGCAACAGTCGTGATGTTGTCCGACTGAAATCTGATGTACCTCAGAGTTGCTAACTGAGGCCAAGCCTGAAGAGCATTGAATATCGCTCTTCCAGAATATTTATTGGAAGGAGTGTCTCCTCCTGAGTCCATGATCCCTGAGCCTTCAGGGAGTTCCAGACTGCACCCCAACCCAGAAGGCTGGCATCTGTTGTTACAATTGTCCAATCTGGCCTGCAATAGGTCATACCTTTGGACAGATGGACCCGAGATAGCCACCAGAGAAGTGAATCCCTGGTCTCTTGATCCAGATTTAGTAGAGGGGACAAATCTGTGTAATCCCCGTTCCACTGACTGAGCATGCATAGTTGCAGCGGTCTGAGATGTAGGAGTGCAAACGGCACTATGTCCATTGCCGCTACCATTAAGCCGATTACTTCCATGCACTGAGCCACCGAAGGGCGCGGAATGGAATGAAGAACACGGCAGGAATTTAGAAGCTTTGATAACCTGGACTCCGTCAGGTAAATTTTCATTTCTACAGAATCTATCAGAGTCCCTAGGAAGGAAACTCTTGTGAGTGGGGATAGAGAACTCTTTTCCTCGTTCACTTTCCACCCATGCGATCTCAGAAATGCCAGTACTACGTCCATATGAGACTTGGCAATTTGGAAGTTTGACGCCTGTATCAGGATGTCGTCTAAATAAGGGGCCACTGCTATGCCCCGCGGCCTTAGGACCGCCAGAAGCGACCCTAGAACCTTCGTAAGATTCTTGGGGCTGTAGCTAATCCAAAGGGAAGAGCTACAAACTGGTAATGCCTGTCTAGAAAGGCAAACCTGAGGAACCGATGATGATCTTTGTTATCGGAATGTGAAGATAAGCATCCTTTAAATCCACTGTAGTCATATATTGACCCTCCTGGATCATAGGTAGGATGGTACGAATAGTTTCCATCTTGAATGATGGAACTCTGAGGAATTTGTTTAAGATCTTTAGATCCAAAATTGGTCTGAAGGTTCCCTCTTTTTTGGGAACCACAAACAGATTTGAGTAAAAATCCTGTCCCTGTTCCTCCTTTGGAACTGGATGGATCACTCCCATAACTAGGAGGTCTCGTACACAGTATAAGAATGTCTCTCTCTTTATCTGGTTTGCAGATAATTGTGAAAGGTGAAATCTCCCTTTTGGGGGGGAAGCTTTGAAGTCCAGAAGATATCCCTGGGATATAATTTCCAACACCCAGGGATCCTGGACATCTCTTGCCCACGCCTGGGCAAAGAGCGAAAGTCTGCCCCCTACTAGATCCGTTACCGGATAGGGGGCCGTTCCTTCATGCTGTCTTAGAGGCAGCAGCAGGCTTTTTGGCCTGCTTACCTTTGTCCCAGGTCTGGTTTGGTCTCCAGACCGTCTTGGACTGAGCAAAAGTTCCCTCTTGTTTGCATTAGAGGAAGTTGATGCCGCACTTGCCTTGAAGTTTCAAAAGGCATGAAAATTAGACTGTTTGGCCCTTGATTTGGACCTGTCCTGAGGAAGGGCATGACCTTTTCCTCCAGTGATATCAGCAATAATCTCCTTCAAACCAGGCCCGAATAGGGTCTGCCCCTTGAAGGGAATGTTAAGCAGCTTAGATTTTGAAGTCACGTCAGCTGACCATGATTTAAGCCATAGCGCCCTGCGCGTCTGTATAGCAAAACCAGAATTCTTAGCCGTTAGTTTAGTCAAATGAACAATGGCATCAGAAAACAAAGGAATTGGCTAGCTTAAGTGCCCTAAGTTTGCCAAGTATGTCATCCAATGGAGTCGCTACCTGTAAAGCCTCTTCCAGAGACTCAAACCAGAACGCCGCAGCAGCAGTGACAGGAGCAATGCATGCAAGGGGCTGTAGGATAAAACCTTATTGAATAAACATTTTCTTAAGGTAACCTTCTAATTTTTTATCCATTGGATCTAAAAAAGCACAACTGTCCTCGACAGGGATAGTAGTATGCTTTGCTAAAGTAGAACCTGCTCCCTCCACCTTAGGAACTGTCTGTCATAAGTCCCGTGTGGTGGTGTCTATTGGAAACATTTTTCTAAAAATAGGAGGGGAAGAGAACGTCACACCTGGTCTATCCCATTCCTTATTAATAATTTCTGTAAACCTTTTAGGTATTGAAAAAACATCAGTACACACCGGTACTGCATAGTATTTATCCAGTCTACACAATTTCTCTGGCACTGCAATTGTATCACAGTCATTCAGAGCAGCTAAAACCTCCCTGAGAAACATGCGGAGGTGTTCAAGCTTAAATTTAAATGTAGAAATATCAGAATCAGGCTGCATCATCTTTCCTGAGTCAGAAACATCACCCACAGACTGAAGCTCTCCTTCCTCAGCTTCTGCATATTGTGAGGCAGTATCAGACATGGTTCTTAAAGCGTCAGTATGCTCTGCATTTCGTCTAACCCCAGAGCTATCTCGCTTACCTCTAAATTCAGGTAGTCTGGTTAATACCACTGACAGTGTATTATCCATGACTGCGCCATGTCTTGTAAAGTAATCGCTATGGGCGCCCTAGATGTACTTGGCGCCATTTGAGCGGGAGTCCCTTGAGCGGGAGTCAAAGGATCTGACACGTGGGGAGAGTTAGTCGGCATAACTTCCCCCTCGTCAGATTCCTCTGGTGATAATTTTTTTTTTTTTAAAGACAGAATATGATCTTTATTGCTTAAAGTGAAATCAGTACATTTGGTACACATTCTAAGAGGGGGTTCCACCATTGCTTTTAAACATAAATATAAAAAACGGTACTGTGCCTTTAAGAGAAACAAATTTTGTCAAAATTTGAAAAACAGTGAAAAAAGGCAGTAAAATCAAACGAAATTTTTACAGTGTATGTAATAAGTTAACAGAGCATTGCACCCACTTGCAAATGGATGATTAACCGCTTAATTCAAAAAAACGGATCAAAAAAACGATATATAGACAATTTTTAACAGACACAACAAACTGCCACAGCCTGCTGTGGCCCTACCTTCCCCAATAAACGACTTTGGAAAGCCTTTGAGCCCTTTAGAGATGTCCTATAGCATACAGGGGACTCCTGAGGGAAGCTGGATGTCACAGTTTGAAATTTTAACTGCAACAACTGTAACTTTTATACTACAACAGCGGAAAGCCTCAGGAAACTGTTTCTAGGCACAATTTAAGCCAGCCATGTGGAAAAAACTAGGCCCCAATAAAGTTTTATCACCAAAGCATATATAAAAACGATTAAACATGCCAGCAAACATTTTATATTGCAATTTTATAAGGGTATTACCCCTGAGAGTAAGCATGATACCAGTCGCTATTAAATCACTGTATTCAGGCTTAACTTACATTAATCCGGTATCAGCAGCATTTTCTAGCATTTTCCATTTCTAGAAAAAAATTGTAACTGCACATACCTTATAGCAAAGTAACCTGCACGCCATTCTCCCGCTGAAGTTACCTCTCTCCTCAGACATATGTGAGAACAGCAATGGATCTTAGTTACAACCTGCTAAGATCATAGAAAACTCAAGCAGATTCTTCTTCTATTTACTGCCTGGGATAAAATAGTACAACTCCGGTACCATTTAAAATAACAAACTTTTGATTGAAGATAAAAAACTAACTATATTTCACCACTCTCTCTTACTACCTCCATGCGTGTTGAGAGTTGCAAGAGAATGACTGGATATGGCAGTTAGGGGAGGAGCTATATAACAGCTCTGCTGTGGGTGTCCTCTTGCAACTTCCTGTTGGGAATGAGAATATCCCACAAGTAATGGATGATCCGTGGACTGGATACACCTTACAAGAGAAGTGAAGTATAAAAGTCTGTAAAGACGTCTCACACAGGAAAACAGAGTGGAGTGATGGATAGATATATAGATTTAGGATCAGCAATGCACTTCTGGGAGCTAGCTGGTAATTGTTAATACACACCTATGTCTCTTGTCATTGGCTCACCAGATGTGTCCAGCTACATAGCAGTAGTGAATTGTTCCTCTGGAGCGGACACAACTATATGATTGGAGGGGTTAACAACTTAGTTATATGCAAGCAAAAGCGCAATCAGAAAATGATCTAACGTATTAGAGCACTTTTTATACATTTATGTATTTCAATCAGAGGAAAAGGGGAACAAAATAAATAGTGAAACAATTTTGCAGAGTTTGTTTCTTTTTTCTAAAAATAATTAAAGCTTTTAACTCCCCTTTAAGGAATATAGCTATAAAAATGAGGTAATTTATCAGGCTTAATCAGTTACTGCATATACTTTATCAAAACCAGTGGTGAATTGATGAGCACTCCAGGAACATGTACTTTCAAGTCTGAATAAATCCACATTTTGCGTCCAAATTTTATCATTACAATCCAAGTAATTCTGTCTAGTCTCGCCTGGTTTGACCAAGCCAGCACCCAACACTGTATCAGTCAGGCTAAAATCTAAATGTGAACGTTGGGTGCTTGCTTGCTTGGTCTAAATGTGAATGTTGGGTGCTTGCTGGCTTTGTCAAAATGTGAATGTTGGGTGCTTGCTTGGTCTAAATGTAAATGTTGGATGCTTGCTTGGTCTAAATGTGAATGTTGGGTGCTTGCTTTGTCTAAATGTGAATGTTGGGTGCTTGCTTGGTCTAAATGTAAATGTTGGATGCTTGCTTTGTCTAAATGTGAATGTTAGGTTCTTGCTTGCTTGGTCTAAAGTGAATGTTGGGTGCTTGCTTGCTTAGTCTAAATGTGAATGTTGGGTGCTTGCTTGCTTAGTCTAAATGTGAATGTTGGGTGCTTGCTTGCTTAGTCTAAATGTGAATGTTGGGTGCTTGCTTGCTTAGTCTAAATGTGAATGTTGGGTGCTTGCTTGCTTGGTCTAAATGTGAATGTTGGGTGTTTGCTTGCTTGGTCTAAATGTGAATGTTGGGTGCTTGCTTGCTTGGTCTAAATGTGAATGTTGGGTGTTTGCTTGCTTGGTCTAAATGTGAATGTTGGGTGCTTGCTTGCTTGGTCTAAATGTGAATGTTGGGTGCTTGCTTGCTTGGTCTAAATGTGAATGTTGGGTGCTTGCTTGCTTGGTCTAAATGTGAATGTTGGGTGCTTGCTTGCTTGGTCTAAATGTGAATGTTGGGTGCTTGCTGGCTTTGTCTAAATGTGAATGTTGGGTGCTTGCTTGTTCTAAATGTAAATGTTGGGTGCTTGCTTGGTCTAAATGTGAATGTTGGGTGCTTGCTTTGTCTAAATGTGAATGTTGGGTGCTTGCTGGCTTTGTCTAAATGTGAATGTTGGGTGCTTGCTGGCTTTGTCTAAATGTGAATGTTAGGTGCTTGCTGGCTTTCTCTAAATGTGAATGTTGGGTGCTTGCTTGGTCTAAATGTTAATGTTGGGTGTTTGCTTGGTCTAAATGTAAATGTTGGGTGCTTGCTTGCATGGTCTAAATGTGAATGTTGGGTGCTTTCTGGCTTTGTCTAAATGTTAATGTTGGGTGCTTGCTGGCTTTGTCTAAATGTGAATGTTGAGTGCTTGCTGGCTTTGTCTAAATATGAATGTTGGGTGCTTGCTTAGTCTAAATGTGAATGTTGGGTGCTTGCTTGGTCTAAATGTGAAGTGTGGGTGCTTGCTTGGTCTAAATGTGAATATTGGGGGCTTGCTGGCTTTGTCTAAATGTGAATGTTGGGTGCTTGCTGGCTTTGTCTAAATGTGAATGTTGGGTGCTTGCTGGCTTTGTCTAAATGCAAATGGTGTGTGCTTGCTGGCTTTGTCTAAATGTGAATGTTAGGTGCTTGCTGGGTTTGTCTAAATGTGAATGTTGGGTGCTTGTTTGCTTGTTCTAAATGTGAATTTTAAGTGCTTGCTTGGTCTAAATGTGAATGTTGCATGCTGGCTTTGTCTAAATGTGAATGTTAGGCGCTTGCTGGGTTTGTCTAAATGTGCATGTTGGGTGCTTGCTGGGTTTGTCTAAATGTGAATGCTGGGTGCTTGCTTTTCTAAATGTGAATGTTGGGTGCTTGCTTGGTCTAAATGTGAATGTTGGGTGCTTACTTGGTCTAAATGTGAATGTTGGGTGCTTGCTTGGTCCAAATGTAAATGTTGGGTGCTTGCTTGGTCCAAATGTAAATGTTGGGTGCTTGCTTGGTCTAAATGTAAATGTTTAGTGCTTGCTTGGTCTAAATGTGAATGTTGGGTGCTTACTTGGTCTAAATGTGAATGTTGGGTGCTTACTTGGTCAAAATGTAAACGTTGGGTGCTTACTTGGTCTAAATGTGAATGTTAGGTGCTTACTTGGTCTAAATGTAAATGTAAATGTTGGGTGCTTGCTTGATTATAAATACAAATGTTGGGTGCTTGCTTTTAAAGCAAAAGTTTTATATGACTTCAATCTTGTGTTTATGTTGCATAAAAATAAAAAATAACAAAAATTGACAACATATGTCAATCTTTTTTGGGTTTTTTGGTTTTGTTTATTTCAACAGAACTTCACTATACTTGATCTAAAGCATATCAATTAGTTGGTGACTAATGAATTTCATGGGTAGTAATCATGATGTTTTACATACAATCACTTTCTGTTTTACATAATGTCATCAAATCATTTGGTAAACATACCAGCGCAGTGCTTGAGCATTTACTTTCTCTAGATATGTCTCCAATGATCTACTGAAGGCAGATTCCATTACAGATTTGTATGTGCAAATATTGTATGAAAACTAATTGATGACACATGTAACTGTAAGGTAAGCAAATAGACAAATTCTCTTTCTGGCCAACCAGTTCAAATTTGTTGTAAGTGCAAAGAATTGGAAATTGTCAATGCTACCAAGTGAGGCACGTGATTAACAAAAAGAATATTCAATTATACTTAGCTTATTGCGTCAAGAAAAAAGACACACCGCAAAAAGTGTTGCAGAGGGAACTTAAAGGGACATAAAACCCCAAAAAATTATTTCATGATTCAGACAGATCATTCAAATTTAAACAACTTTCAAATTTACTTATATTATCTAATTTCCTTAATCCTTCCTTCTTGGTATGTTTTATTGAAGGTGTAGTAAGACACTACTGGGAGCTAGCTGATTGCCAATGACAAGAGGCATTTAATTTGGAGTTGGCAATCAGCAGCTTCTGAACCTATATAGGAGAATGGAAAAAAAAAAGTTTTTGTGTTTTTTTAAAGTTATTTAAAAATGTATGCTCTATATGAATAATGATAGAAAACAAATGTGGGTTTCATGTCCCTTTAAAGGTAATACGCTATCTTTTGGCTCCTACAAAGGCAGGCTATATCATACATCAGTGTTCATATCACAAGCATATAATTTTAGTCTGCACAACCAATAGGTTAAAAATATGCACAGTAGTGTGTAATCACTTTCATATATATATATATATTAGAAAACACTTACCACTTTTCCCCCAGACTTTTGGTCAAACGGTATCATTGTGATTTGCCTTGTCTCACGCTGATAAGTGCAGTAATGTTTGACCCAAGATGTTCCAAAATGTCCTAAAAGAAAAAAAACATATAAAGTACAGTCAACTAACGCCAAAAATGTTTAGTTTTATTACCGTTTTTTTTACCTTTCAACATTTTAACATGTCTCTATATTTTATAAATCTATATATTCATTATGTAATTGGTTACCCCCTCGTAAATCTTAACAGAACTGTTAAAAAAACAAAAAACATCTACTAACAAGTTGTTTACTTTGTGTAAATATTGGGCAGCTAATTATATTTTCTGTCCTATATCAAACAAAATAAACGAACAGACGGGAAGTAACAATTATGAAAACCACACATAATCTTATAAATACCAAAACTTAATCTCATGATTACCACAGCCAGTTTTATATTCACCACAAAATTATTTCATGCCTGCCACAGAAATGTACAAAAAATCTAGTCAGAAAGCAGAGCAATTAAATAAAGCAATAGCATGAAATGTAAATATTTTACCACCAATGAAAATGAACTACTGATCTGCATACAAGTTATGTTTGTTTATTTTCCTTAGACTTACTGTGGGGTTATAAATACAAATGGCATTGGTTGAAGAAAACTATTTTTATGAAGTAGTGAGTTAAACAATATGGTCCATCTCTTGACTGTTTTATTGCATTTGGTTTCTTTATTTCTCTTATGCTCAGCTTTGATCATATGACGTGTTTGCTAATGTTCTCAGAATATTTTTAAACCACTTTCTAAGTATAGACAACATACTAGCGAAAGGAAACTAACAATGCACTTTTTTTTTTTTTTTTTGGGGGGGGGGGGGGGAAATTAACCTATATGCCCAGAAGTTGAAATTAAACTTCAGGACAAATAAATAGCTGCTACAGTAGGACTAGAAGCAGAAACCTCTGGTGTTTCAAATGCCAACAATGATGAAAAATATCTTCTAAAAACTATGACCTACAACATGGCTGTCCTATGATTACATGTGATCAAGACATTTCTGCAGCTAACATATCAAGGGACATAGGCACCTTATATGTTACATATATATATATAGGTTTGTAGAGTTTGTTCCTCTCAACAGAGCTGTGTAATTTGTGTTGATCAGCCAGTCAGCACTTGGTACATAGGTATACAACATGCATAGTGTCAATTTAGATTAGCTTTTAACCATAAAAAAATCACATATATGTGTTTGTATGTATGTTTTTGAGTATGTGGGAATCGGGCTAATTTGGCCCAATGTAATAACAAGTTGGACATAAATCATCTACAATCAGTTTATGTTCCCCAGTATCAGAAAGTTACCAGTACTTTTATAATGCTATATCAATAAAATCCTTCAATGGAAAAAAAAAGTTCCTTTTACCACACAAAAGCCCATACACACAATTAGTAATGAGATACTGTTGAACAAAGCAACATGCATTGTTGATGAGATAAAATGTAAACCAAAGTTTAATATAACGGCACTGACATACTATGTCAGCTCTACCAGCACATTTATTTTAAATACTTATTGACATTTAGCAAAGAAAGAGAAAGTATACACTTATAGCACTCCTAGGTCTATAAATCAATTGAATCTAACTGGATGATACAAATTATTCCCTAAGGAATAAGTGGAAGGGGAGAAAACAGATTGCAAATTAAAATATAACTTTTATTGGGTTACGTTAAAAATAGGAATACACTTAAAATCACTCTTAAGCACCGATTTTCCTGATGTCAGCAGATCAGTACAAGTAAAGGTTATTGCTCCTAGTACTTTAGTGTTGAATATGTGCTGGAGTGAGGGCTGCTATATACTTATATCTGGAGATCTGATACACCAAATTCTTTGTGTCCAAAGTTACTAATTCTTATGTGAGAATTAAGTATATAATGTATTCTTTATGTCTCGATAGTAATATATCTTAGCGAAGCTTGGTTTGAATTAAACACTGGATATATAATTTTTAATATTTCTGTTTGTTGCCAAATGTGGTTATATATACCCAATTTATTATTTGGATTCTGAATAGAATCTCTTAACTCCGCTTTTAAGTATTAGCAGTTACCTACCAAAGGATTGAAGAGTAGGCTATTCCCTCCACAATATCAAAAGCTAACCTTCATAAATGCTTTTAAATTGTATCTGAATAATTGAACTTCATTATAATACAATTTTATCTTTATTGAGACAATGTATAATGTTGTTGTACTGAATAGACTTATGTGTATTTGGTTTCTCTGCGGTTGTAAATGACGACCGTTGCTGGTTGGTGTGCTTAAACTTTAATTACAAAAATTATGTTCTTTAGTCTCTGCACTTGAGCTGTATGTGCTTCCGACTTGTGAATCATACACAGTTTGTATATTATGAACGAACTTCGGTAAAGTTTGTCTGCTCACAGTTTCTTTAATATCAGTTTAAATAGCTCTCTGTGATGCGGCAGTTAAATAATCTTATATGTTGCAACACTGGAGCTTATCTGATCCTATCATCACAGAATTAATTGAGTACCCATCTGGATAA